>NW_028126285.1:600000-778000 GCF_965194825.1 Balaenoptera physalus
CTAAACTCTTCTCCATGGCTGGACCTCCAAATAATATTCCTTTACGTGCTGAGGGGTATCTAGAGAGTGGGACAGGTTTAATAACTACCCTAACCCTAACGCGTACCATAACCCTAACCCCTACCCTAACACTAACTCGTACCCTAATCCTAACCAATACCCTAAACCGAGCCCTAACCCTAACACTAACCCTAACCCTAACCCTAACCCATACCCTACGCCGTACCCGAAGCCCTCCCCGAACCAGTACCCTAAGCCGTACCCTAAGCCGTACCCTAAGCCTAACCCTAACTCTAGGCTACCCTTCACTGCTTCTGCCTCCAATAGATTTCCTAAGCACTAGTGTTTTAAGGAACAGCTTAAAAAGAGAATCCTAATGTGATTTCTTTATAATGGGTGTGTTCCTTATCTTATCCTAGTGTCTAAACTCATCTCCATGGCTGGACCTCCAAATAATATTCCTTTACGTGCTAAGGGGTATCTAGAGATTGGGATAGGTTTAATAAATACCCTAACACTAACGCGTACCCTAACCCTAACCCCTACCCTAACCCTAACACGTACCCTAATCCTAACCAATACCCTAAGCCGAGCCCTAACCCTAACACTAACCCTAACCCTAACCCTAACCCATACCCTAAGCCGTACCCGAAGCCCTCCCCAAACCCGTACCCTAAGCCGTACCCTAAGCCGTACCCTAAGCCTAACCCTAACCCTAGGCTACCCTTGACTGCTTCTGCCTCCAATAGATTTCCTAAGCACTAGTGTTTTAAGGAACAGCTTAAAAAGAGAATCCTAATGTGATTTCTTTATAATGTGTCTGTTCCTTATCTTATCCTAGTGTCTAAACTCTTCTCCATGGCTGGAACTCCAAATAATATTCATTTACGTGCTAAGCGGTATCTAGAGAGTGGGATAGGTTTAATAACTACCCTAACACTAACGCGTACCCTAACCCTAACCCCTACCCTAACACTAACAAGTACCCTAATCCTAACCAATACCCTAAACCGAGCCCTAACCCTAACACTAACCCTAACCCTAACCCTAACCCATACCCTACGCCGTACCCGAAGCCCTCCCCGAACCCGTACCCTAAGCCGTACCCTAAGCCTAACCCCAAGCCTAACCCTAACCCTTGGTTACCCTTCACTGCTTCTGCCTCCAATAGCTTTCCTAAGCACTAGTGTTTTAAGGAACAGCTTAAAAAGAGAATCCTAATGTGATTTCTTTATAATGGGTGTGTTCCTTATCTTATCCTAGTGTCTAAACTCTTCTCCATGGCTGGACCCCCAAATAATATTCCTTTACGTGCTAAGGTGTATCTAGAGAGTGGGATAGGTTTAATAACTACCCTAACCCTAACACGTACCCTAAACCTAACCCCTACCCTAACCCTAACATGTATCCTAATTCTATCCCGTACCCTAAACCGAGCCCTAACCCTAACACTAACCCTAACCCTAACCCTAACCCATACCCTACGCCGTACCCAAAGCCCTCCCTGAACCCGTACCCTAAGCCGTACCCTAAGCCGTACCCTAAGCCTAACCCTAACCCTAGGCTACCCTTGACTGCTTCTTCCTCCAATAGATTTCCTAAGCACTAGTGTTTTAAGGAACAGCTTAAAAATAGAATCCTAATGTGATTTCTTTATAATGGGTGTGTTCCTTATCGTATCCTAGTGTCTAAACTCTTCTCCATGGCTGGACCCCCAAATAATATACCTTTACGTGCTAAGGGGTATCTAGAGAGTGGGATAAGTTTAATAACTACCCTAACCCTAACGCGTACCCTAACCCTATCCCCTACCCTAACCCTAACACGTACCCTAATCCTAACCCGTACCCTAAACCGAGCCCTAACCCTAACACTAACCCTAACCCTAACCCTAACCCATACCCTACGCCGTACCCGAAGCCCTCATCGAACCCGTACCCTAAGCCGTACCCTAAGCCTAACCCTAAGCCTAACCCTAACCCTAGGCTACCCTTGACTGCTTCTGCCTCCAATAGATTTCCTAAGCACTAGTGTTTTAAGGAACAACTTAAAAAGAGAATCCTAATGTGATTTCTTTATAATGGGTGTGTTCCTTATCTTATCCTAGTGTCTAAACTCTTCTCCATGGCTGCACCTCCAAATAATATTCCTTTACGTGCTAAGGGGTATCTAGAGAGTGGGATAGGTTTAATAACTACCCTAACCCTAACGCGTACCCTAACCCTAACCCCTACCCTAACCCTAACACGTACCCTAATCCTAACCAATACCCTAAACCGAGCCCTAACCCTAACACTAACCCTAACCCTAACCCTAACCCATACCCTACGCCGTACCCGAACCCCTCCCCGAACCCGTACCCTAAGCCGTACCCTAAGCCGTACCCTAAGCCGTACCCTAACCCTAGGCTACCCTTCACTGCTTCTGCCTCCAATAGATTTCCTAAGCACTAGTGTTTTAAGGAACAGCTTAAAAAGAGAATCCTAATGTGATTTCTTTATAATGGGTGTGTTCCTTATCTTATCCTAGTGTCTAAACTCTTCTCCATGGCTGGACCTCCAAATAATATTCCTTTACGTGCTAAGGGGTATCTAGAGATTGGGATAGGTTTAATAAATACCCTAACACTAACGCGTACCCTAACCCTAACCCCTACCCTAACCCTAACACGTACCCTAATCCTAACCAATACCCTAAGCCGAGCCCTAACCCTAACACTAACCCTAACCCTAACCCTAACCCATACCCTAAGCCGTACCCGAAGCCCTCCCCAAACCCGTACCCTAAGCCGTACCCTAAGCCGTACCCTAAGCCTAACCCTAACCCTAGGCTACCCTTGACTGCTTCTGCCTCCAACAGATTTCCTAAGCACTAGTGTTTTAAGGAACAGCTTAAAAAGAGAATCTTAATGTGATTTCTTTATAATGTGTCTGTTCCTTATCTTATCCTAGTGTCTAAACTCTTCTCCATGGCTGGAACTCCAAATAATATTCCTTTACATGCTAAGCGGTATCTAGAGAGTGGGATAGGTTTAATAACTACCCTAACACTAACGCGTACCCTAACCCTAACCCCTACCCTAACCCTAACACGTACCCTAATCCTAACCAATACCCTAAACCGAGCCCTAACCCTAACACTAACCCTAACGCTAACCCTAACCCATACCCTACGCCGTACCCGAACCCCTCCCCGAACCCGTACACTAAGCCGTACCCTAAGCCGTACCCTAAGCCTAACCCTAACCCTAGGCTACCCTTCACTGCTTCTGCCTCCAATAGCTTTCCTAAGCACTAGTGTTTTAAGGAACAGCTTAAAAAGAGAATCCTAATGTGATTTCTTTATAATGGGTGTGTTCCTTATCTTATCCTAGTGTCTAAACTCTTCTCCATGGCTGGAACTCCAAATAATATTCCTTTACATGCTAAGCGGTATCTAGAGAGTGGGATAGGTTTAATAACTACCCTAACCCTAACGCGTACCCTAAACCTAACCCCTACCTTAACCCTAACATGTACCCTAATTCTATCCCGTACCCTAAACCGAGCCCTAACCCTAACACTAACCCTAACCCTAACCCTAACCCATACCCTACGCCGTACCCAAAGCCCTCCCCGAACCCGTACCATAAGCCGTACCCTAAGCCGTACCCTAAGCCTAACCCTAACCCTAGGCTACCCTTGACTGCTTCTTCCTCCAATAGATTTCCTAAGCACTAGTGTTTTAAGGAACAGCTTAAAAATAGAATCCTAATGTGATTTCTTTATAATGGGTGTGTTCCTTATCGTATCCTAGTGTCTAAACTCTTCTCCATGGCTGGACCCCCAAATAATATTCCTTTACGTGCTAAGGGGTATCTAGAGAGTGGGATAGGTTTAATAACTACCCTAACCCTAACGCGTACCCTAACCCTTTCCCCTACCCTAACCCTAACACGTACCCTAATCCTAACCCGTACCCTAAACCGAGCCCTAACCCTAACCCTAACCCTAACCCTAACCCTAACCCGTACCCTACGCCGTACCCGAAGCCCTCACCGAACCCGTACCCTAAGCCGTACCCTAAGCCTAACCCTAAGCCTAACGCTAACCCTAGGCTACCCTTGACTGCTTCTGCCTCCAATAGATTTCCTAAGCACTAGTGTTTTAAGGAACAGCTTAAAAAGAGAATCCTAATGTGATTTCTTTATAATGGGTGTGTTCCTTATCTTATCCTAGTGTCTAAACTCTTCTCCATGGCTGCACCTCCAAATAATATTCCTTTACGTGCTAAGGGGTATCTAGAGAGTGGGATAGGTTTAATAACTACCCTAACACTAACGCGTACCCTAACCCTAACCCCTACCCTAACCCTAACACGTACCCTAATCCTAACCAATACCCTAAACCGAGCCCTAACCCTAACACTAACCCTAACCCTAACCCATACCCTACGCCGTACCCGAAGCCCTCACCGAACCCGTACCCTAAGCCGTACCCTAAGCCTAACCGTAAGCCTAACCCTAACCCTAGACTACCCTTGACTGCTTCTGCCTCCAATAGATTTCCTAAGCACTAGTGTTTTAAGGAACAGCTTAAAAAGAGAATCCTAATGTGATTTCTTTATAATGGGTGTGTTCCTTATCTTATCCTAGTGTCTAAACTCTTCTCCATGGCTGGACCTCCAAATAATATTCCTTTACGTGCTAAGGGGTATCTAGAGATTGGGATAGGTTTAATAAATACCCTAACACTAACGCGTACCCTAACCCTAACCCCTACCCTAACCCTGACACGTACCCTAATCCTAACCAATAGCCTAAGCCGAGCCCTAACCCTAACACTAACCCTAACCCTAACCCTAACCCATACCCTAAGCCGTACCCGAAGCCCTCCCCAAACCCGTACCCTAAGCCGTACCCTAAGCCGTACCCTAAGCCTAACCCTAACCCTAGGCTACCCTTGACTGCTTCTGCCTCCAATAGATTTCCTAAGCACTAGTGTTTTAAGGAACAGCTTAAAAAGAGAATCCTAATGTGATTTCTTTATAATGTGTCTGTTCCTTATCTTATCCTAGTGTCTAAACTCTTCTCCATGGCTGGAACTCCAAATAATATTCCTTTACGTGCTAAGCGGTATCTAGAGAGTGGGATAGGTTTAATAACTACCCTAACACTAACGCGTACCCTAACCCTAACCCCTACCCTAACCCTAACACGTACCCTAATCCTAACCAATACCCTAAACCGAGCCCTAACCCTAACACTAACCCTAACCCTAACCCTAACCCATACCCTACGCCGTACCCGAAGCCCTCCCCGAACCCGTACCCTAAGCCGTACCCTAAGCCTAACCCCAAGCCTAACCCTAACCCTTGGTTACCCTTGACTGCTTCTGCCTCCAATAGATTTCCTAAGCACTAGTGTTTTAAGGAACAGCTTAAAAAGAGAATCCTAATGTGATTTCTTTATAATGGGTGTGTTCCTTATCTTATCCTAGTGTCTAAACTCTTCTCCATGGCTGGACCCCCAAATAATATTCCTTTACGTGCTAAGGTGTATCTAGAGAGTGGGATAGGTTTAATAACTACCCTAACCCTAACGCGTACCCTAAACCTAACCCCTACCCTACCCCTAATATGTACCCTAATTCTATCCCGTACCCTAAACCGAGCCCTAACCCTAACACTAACCCTAACCCTAACCCCTACCCTAACACTAACACGTACCCTAATCCTAACGAAAACCCTAAACCGAGCCCTAACCCTAACACTAACCCTAACCCTAACCCTAACCCATACCCTACGCCGTACCCGAACCCCTCCCCGAACCCGTACCCTAAGCCGTACCCTAAGCCTAACCCCAAGCCTAACCCTAACCCTAGGCTACCCTTGACTGCTTCTGCCTCCAATAGATTTCCTAAGCACTAGTGTTTTAAGGAACAACTTAAAAAGAGAATCCTAATGTCATTTCTTTATAATGGGTGTGTTCCTTATCTTATCCTAGTGTCTAAACTCTTCTCCATGGCTGGACCTCCAAATAATATTCCTTTACGTGCTGAGGGGTATCTAGAGAGTGGGATAGGTTTAATAACTACCCTAACCCTAACGCGTACCATAACCCTAACCCCTACCCTAACACTAACTCGTACCCTAATCCTAACCAATACCCTAAACCGAGCCCTAACCCTAACACTAACCCTAACCCTAACCCTAACCCATACCCTACGCCGTACCCGAAGCCCTCCCCGAACCAGTACCCTAAGCCGTACCCTAAGCCGTACCCTAAGCCTAACCCTAACTCTAGGCTACCCTTCACTGCTTCTGCCTCCAATAGATTTCCTAAGCACTAGTGTTTTAAGGAACAGCTTAAAAAGAGAATCCTAATGTGATTTCTTTATAATGGGTGTGTTCCTTATCTTATCCTAGTGTCTAAACTCTTCTCCATGGCTGGACCTCCAAATAATATTCCTTTACGTGCTAAGGGGTATCTAGAGATTGGGATAGGTTTAATAAATACCCTAACACTAACGCGTACCCTAACCCTAACCCCTACCCTAACCCTAACACGTACCCTAATCCTAACCAATACCCTAAGCCGAGCCCTAACCCTAACACTAACCCTAACCCTAACCCTAACCCATACCCTAAGCCGTACCCGAAGCCCTCCCCAAACCCGTACCCTAAGCCGTACCCTAAGCCGTACCCTAAGCCTAACCCTAACCCTAGGCTACCCTTGACTGCTTCTGCCTCCAATAGATTTCCTAAGCACTAGTGTTTTAAGGAACAGCTTAAAAAGAGAATCCTAATGTGATTTCTTTATAATGTGTCTGTTCCTTATCTTATCCTAGTGTCTAAACTCTTCTCCATGGCTGGAACTCCAAATAATATTCATTTACGTGCTAAGCGGTATCTAGAGAGTGGGATAGGTTTAATAACTACCCTAACACTAACGCGTACCCTAACCCTAACCCCTACCCTAACACTAACAAGTACCCTAATCCTAACCAATACCCTAAACCGAGCCCTAACCCTAACACTAACCCTAACCCTAACCCTAACCCATACCCTACGCCGTACCCGAAGCCCTCCCCGAACCCGTACCCTAAGCCGTACCCTAAGCCTAACCCCAAGCCTAACCCTAACCCTTGGTTACCCTTCACTGCTTCTGCCTCCAATAGCTTTCCTAAGCACTAGTGTTTTAAGGAACAGCTTAAAAAGAGAATCCTAATGTGATTTCTTTATAATGGGTGTGTTCCTTATCTTATCCTAGTGTCTAAACTCTTCTCCATGGCTGGACCCCCAAATAATATTCCTTTACGTGCTAAGGTGTATCTAGAGAGTGGGATAGGTTTAATAACTACCCTAACCCTAACACGTACCCTAAACCTAACCCCTACCCTAACCCTAACATGTATCCTAATTCTATCCCGTACCCTAAACCGAGCCCTAACCCTAACACTAACCCTAACCCTAACCCTAACCCATACCCTACGCCGTACCCAAAGCCCTCCCTGAACCCGTACCCTAAGCCGTACCCTAAGCCGTACCCTAAGCCTAACCCTAACCCTAGGCTACCCTTGACTGCTTCTTCCTCCAATAGATTTCCTAAGCACTAGTGTTTTAAGGAACAGCTTAAAAATAGAATCCTAATGTGATTTCTTTATAATGGGTGTGTTCCTTATCGTATCCTAGTGTCTAAACTCTTCTCCATGGCTGGACCCCCAAATAATATACCTTTACGTGCTAAGGGGTATCTAGAGAGTGGGATAAGTTTAATAACTACCCTAACCCTAACGCGTACCCTAACCCTATCCCCTACCCTAACCCTAACACGTACCCTAATCCTAACCCGTACCCTAAACCGAGCCCTAACCCTAACACTAACCCTAACCCTAACCCTAACCCATACCCTACGCCGTACCCGAAGCCCTCACCGAACCCGTACCCTAAGCCGTACCCTAAGCCTAACCCTAAGCCTAACCCTAACCCTAGGCTACCCTTGACTGCTTCTGCCTCCAATAGATTTCCTAAGCACTAGTGTTTTAAGGAACAACTTAAAAAGAGAATCCTAATGTGATTTCTTTATAATGGGTGTGTTCCTTATCTTATCCTAGTGTCTAAACTCTTCTCCATGGCTGCACCTCCAAATAATATTCCTTTACGTGCTAAGGGGTATCTAGAGAGTGGGATAGGTTTAATAACTACCCTAACCCTAACGCGTACCCTAACCCTAACCCCTACCCTAACCCTAACACGTACCCTAATCCTAACCAATACCCTAAACCGAGCCCTAACCCTAACACTAACCCTAACCCTAACCCTAACCCATACCCTACGCCGTACCCGAACCCCTCCCCGAACCCGTACCCTAAGCCGTACCCTAAGCCGTACCCTAAGCCGTACCCTAACCCTAGGCTACCCTTCACTGCTTCTGCCTCCAATAGATTTCCTAAGCACTAGTGTTTTAAGGAACAGCTTAAAAAGAGAATCCTAATGTGATTTCTTTATAATGGGTGTGTTCCTTATCTTATCCTAGTGTCTAAACTCTTCTCCATGGCTGGACCTCCAAATAATATTCCTTTACGTGCTAAGGGGTATCTAGAGATTGGGATAGGTTTAATAAATACCCTAACACTAACGCGTACCCTAACCCTAACCCCTACCCTAACCCTAACACGTACCCTAATCCTAACCAATACCCTAAGCCGAGCCCTAACCCTAACACTAACACTAACCCTAACCCTAACCCATACCCTAAGCCGTACCCGAAGCCCTCCCCAAACCCGTACCCTAAGCCGTACCCTAAGCCGTACCCTAAGCCTAACCCTAACCCTAGGCTACCCTTGACTGCTTCTGCCTCCAACAGATTTCCTAAGCACTAGTGTTTTAAGGAACAGCTTAAAAAGAGAATCTTAATGTGATTTCTTTATAATGTGTCTGTTCCTTATCTTATCCTAGTGTCTAAACTCTTCTCCATGGCTGGAACTCCAAATAATATTCCTTTACATGCTAAGCGGTATCTAGAGAGTGGGATAGGTTTAATAACTACCCTAACACTAACGCGTACCCTAACCCTAACCCCTACCCTAACCCTAACACGTACCCTAATCCTAACCAGTACCCTAAACCGAGCCCTAACCCTAACACTAACCCTAACCCTAACCCTAACCCATACCCTACGCCGTACCCGAACCCCTCCCCGAACCCGTACACTAAGCCGTACCCTAAGCCGTACCCTAAGCCTAACCCTAACCCTAGGCTACCCTTCACTGCTTCTGCCTCCAATAGCTTTCCTAAGCACTAGTGTTTTAAGGAACAGCTTAAAAAGAGAATCCTAATGTGATTTCTTTATAATGGGTGTGTTCCTTATCTTATCCTAGTGTCTAAACTCTTCTCCATGGCTGGAACTCCAAATAATATTCCTTTACATGCTAAGCGGTATCTAGAGAGTGGGATAGGTTTAATAACTACCCTAACCCTAACACGTACCCTAAACCTAACCCCTACCTTAACCCTAACATGTACCCTAATTCTATCCCGTACCCTAAACCGAGCCCTAACCCTAACACTAACCCTAACCCTAACCCTAACCCATACCCTACGCCGTACCCAAAGCCCTCCCCGAACCCGTACCATAAGCCGTACCCTAAGCCGTACCCTAAGCCTAACCCTAACCCTAGGCTACCCTTGACTGCTTCTTCCTCCAATAGATTTCCTAAGCACTAGTGTTTTAAGGAACAGCTTAAAAATAGAATCCTAATGTGATTTCTTTATAATGGGTGTGTTCCTTATCGTATCCTAGTGTCTAAACTCTTCTCCATGGCTGGACCCCCAAATAATATTCCTTTACGTGCTAAGGGGTATCTAGAGAGTGGGATAGGTTTAATAACTACCCTAACCCTAACGCGTACCCTAACCCTTTCCCCTACCCTAACCCTAACACGTACCCTAATCCTAACCCGTACCCTAAACCGAGCCCTAACCCTAACCCTAACCCTAACCCTAACCCTAACCCGTACCCTACGCCGTACCCGAAGCCCTCACCGAACCCGTACCCTAAGCCGTACCCTAAGCCTAACCCTAAGCCTAACGCTAACCCTAGGCTACCCTTGACTGCTTCTGCCTCCAATAGATTTCCTAAGCACTAGTGTTTTAAGGAACAGCTTAAAAAGAGAATCCTAATGTGATTTCTTTATAATGGGTGTGTTCCTTATCTTATCCTAGTGTCTAAACTCTTCTCCATGGCTGCACCTCCAAATAATATTCCTTTACGTGCTAAGGGGTATCTAGAGAGTGGGATAGGTTTAATAACTACCCTAACACTAACGCGTACCCTAACCCTAACCCCTACCCTAACCCTAACACGTACCCTAATCCTAACCAATACCCTAAACCGAGCCCTAACCCTAACACTAACCCTAACCCTAACCCTAAACCATACCCTACGCCGTACCCGAACCACTCCCCGAACCCGTAACCTAAGCCGTACCCTAAGCCGTACCCTAAGCCTAACCCTAACCCTAGGCTACCCTTCACTGCTTCTGCCTCCAATAGATTTCCTAAGCACTAGTGTTTTAAGGAACAGCTTAAAAAGAGAATCCTAATGTGATTTCTTTATAATGGGTGTGTTCCTTATCTTATCCTAGTGTCTAAACTCTTCTCCATGGCTGGACCTCCAAATAATATTCCTTTACGTGCTAAGGGGTATCTAGAGATTGGGATAGGTTTAATAAATACCCTAACACTAACGCGTACCCTAACCCTAACCCCTACCCTAACCCTGACACGTACCCTAATCCTAACCAATAGCCTAAGCCGAGCCCTAACCCTAACACTAACCCTAACCCTAACCCTAACCCATACCCTAAGCCGTACCCGAAGCCCTCCCCAAACCCGTACCCTAAGCCGTACCCTAAGCCGTACCCTAAGCCTAACCCTAACCCTAGGCTACCCTTGACTGCTTCTGCCTCCAATAGATTTCCTAAGCACTAGTGTTTTAAGGAACAGCTTAAAAAGAGAATCCTAATGTGATTTCTTTATAATGTGTCTGTTCCTTATCTTATCCTAGTGTCTAAACTCTTCTCCATGGCTGGAACTCCAAATAATATTCCTTTACGTGCTAAGCGGTATCTAGAGAGTGGGATAGGTTTAATAACTACCCTAACACTAACGCGTACCCTAACCCTAACCCCTACCCTAACCCTAACACGTACCCTAATCCTAACCAATACCCTAAACCGAGCCCTAACCCTAACACTAACCCTAACCCTAACCCTAACCCATACCCTACGCCGTACCCGAAGCCCTCCCCGAACCCGTACCCTAGGCCGTACCCTAAGCCTAACCCCAAGCCTAACCCTAACCCTTGGTTACCCTTGACTGCTTCTGCCTCCAATAGATTTCCTAAGCACTAGTGTTTTAAGGAACAGCTTAAAAAGAGAATCCTAATGTGATTTCTTTATAATGGGTGTGTTCCTTATCTTATCCTAGTGTCTAAACTCTTCTCCATGGCTGGACCCCCAAATAATATTCCTTTACGTGCTAAGGTGTATCTAGAGAGTGGGATAGGTTTAATAACTACCCTAACCCTAACGCGTACCCTAAACCTAACCCCTACCCTAACCCTAACATGTACCCTAATTCTATCCCGTACCCTAAACCGAGCCCTAACCCTAACACTAACCCTAACCCTAACCCTAACCCATACCCTACGCCGTACCTAAAGCCCTCCCCGAACCCATACCGTAAGCCGTACCCTAAGCCGTACCCTAAGCCTAACCCTAACCCTAGGCTACGCTTGACTGCTTCTTCCTCCAATAGATTTCCTAAGCACTAGTGTTTTAAGGAACAGCTTAAAAAGAGAATCCTAATGTGATTTCTTTAGAATGGGTGTGTTCCTTATCTTATCCTAGTGTCTAAACTCTTCTCCATGGCTGGACCCCCAAATAATATTCCTTTACGTGCTAAGGGGTATCTAGAGAGTGGGATAGGTTTAATAACTACCCTAACCCTAACGCGTACCCTAACCCTATCCCCTACCCTAACCCTAACACGTACCCTAATCCTAACCCGTACCCTAAACCGAGCCCTAACCCTAACACTAACCCTAACCCTAACCCTAACCCATACCCTACGCCGTACCCGAAGCCCTCACCGAACCCGTACCCTAAGCCGTACCCTAAGCCTAACCCTAAGCCTAACCCTAACCCTAGGCTACCCTTGACTGCTTCTGCCTCCAATAGATTTCCTCAGCACTAGTGTTTTAAGGAACAGCTTAAAAAGAGAATCCTAATGTGATTTCTTTATAATGGGTGTGTTCCTTATCTTATCCTAGTGTCTAAACTCTTCTCCATGGCTGGACCTCCAAATAATATTCCTTTACGTGCTAAGGGGTATCTACAGAGTGGGATAGGTTTAATAACTAACCTAACACTAACGCGTACCCTAACCCTAACCCCTACCCTAACACTAACACGTACCCTAATCCTAACGAAAACCCTAAACCGAGCCCTAACCCTAACACTAACCCTAACCCTAACCCTAACCCATACCCTACGCCGTACCCGAACCCCTCCCCGAACCCATACCCTAAGCCGTACCCTAAGCCTAACCCCAAGCCTAACCCTAACCCTAGGCTACCCTTGACTGCTTCTGCCTCCAATAGATTTCCTAAGCACTAGTGTTTTAAGGAACAACTTAAAAAGAGAATCCTAATGTGATTTCTTTATAATGGGTGTGTTCCTTATCTTATCCTAGTGTCTAAACTCTTCTCCATGGCTGCACCTCCAAATAATATTCCTTTACGTGCTAAGGGGTATCTAGAGAGTGGGATAGGTTTAATAACTACCCTAACACTAACGCGTACCCTAACCCTAACCCCTACCCTAACCCTAACACGTACCCTAATCCTAACCAATACCCTAAACCGAGCCCTAACCCTAACACTAACCCTAACCCTAACCCATACCCTACGCCGTACCCGAAGCCCTCCCCGAACCCGTACCCTAAGCCGTACCCTAAGCCGTACCCTAAGCCTAACCCTAACCCTAGGCTACCCTTGACTGCTTCTGCCTCCAATAGATTTCCTAAGCACTACTGTTTTAAGGAACAACTTAAAAAGAGAATCCTAATGTCATTTCTTTATAATGGGTGTGTTCCTTATCTTATCCTAGTGTCTAAACTCTTCTCCATGGCTGGACCTCCAAATAATATTCCTTTACGTGCTGAGGGGTATCTAGAGAGTGGGATAGGTTTAATAACTACCCTAACACTAACGCGTACCATAACCCTAACCCCTACCCTAACACTAACTCGTACCCTAATCCTAACCAATACCCTAAACCGAGCCCTAACCCTAACACTAACCCTAACCCTAACCCTAACCCATACCCTACGCCGTACCCGAAGCCCTCCCCGAACCAGTACCCTAAGCCGTACCCTAAGCCGTACCCTAAGCCTAACCCTAACCCTAGGCTACCCTTCACTGCTTCTGCCTCCAATAGATTTCCTAAGCACTAGTGTTTTAAGGAACAGCTTAAAAAGAGAATCCTAATGTGATTTCTTTATAATGGGTGTGTTCCTTATCTTATCCTAGTGTCTAAACTCTTCTCCATGGCTGGACCTCCAAATAATATTCCTTTACGTGCTAAGGGGTATCTAGAGATTGGGATAGGTTTAATAAATACCCTAACACTAACGCGTACCCTAACCCTAACCCCTACCCTAACCCTAACACGTACCCTAATCCTAACCAATACCCTAAGCCGAGCCCTAACCCTAACACTAACCCTAACCCTAACCCTAACCCATACCCTAAGCCGTACCCGAAGCCCTCCCCAAACCCGTACCATAAGCCGTACCCTAAGCCGTACCCTAAGCCTAACCCTAACCCTAGGCTACCCTTGACTGCTTCTGCCTCCAATAGACTTCCTAAGCACTAGTGTTTTAAGGAACAGCTTAAAAAGAGAATCCTAATGTGATTTCTTTATAATGTGTCTGTTCCTTATCTTATCCTAGTGTCTAAACTCTTCTCCATGGCTGGAACTCCAAATAATATTCCTTTACGTGCTAAGCGGTATCTAGAGAGTGGGATAGGTTTAATAACTACCCTAACACTAACGCGTACCCTAACCCTAACCCCTACCCTAACACTAACAAGTACCCTAATCCTAACCAATACCCTAAACCGAGCCCTAACCCTAACACTAACCCTAACCCTAACCCTAACCCATACCCTACGCCGTACCCGAAGCCCTCCCCAAACCCGTACCCTAAGCCGTACCCTAAGCCTAACCCCAAGCCTAACCCTAACCCTTGGTTACCCTTCACTGCTTCTGCCTCCAATAGCTTTCCTAAGCACTAGTGTTTTAAGGAACAGCTTAAAAAGAGAATCCTAATGTGATTTCTTTATAATGGGTGTGTTCCTTATCTTATCCTAGTGTCTAAACTCTTCTCCATGGCTGGACCCCCAAATAATATTCCTTTACGTGCTAAGGTGTATCTAGAGAGTGGGATAGGTTTAATAACTACCCTAACCCTAACGCGTACCCTAAACCTAACCCCTACCCTACCCCTAACATGTACCCTAATTCTATCCCGTACCCTAAACCGAGCCCTAACCCTAACACTAACCCTAACCCTAACCCATACCCTACGCCGTACCCAAAGCCCTCCCCGAACCCGTACCCTAAGCCGTACCCTAAGCCTAACCCTAACCCTAGGCTACCCTTGACTGCTTCTTCCTCCAATAGATTTCCTAAGCACTATTGTTTTAAGGAACAGCTTAAAAATAGAATCCTAATGTGATTTCTTTATAATGGGTGTGTTCCTTATCGTATCCTAGTGTCTAAACTCTTCTCCATGGCTGGACCCCCAAATAATATTCCTTTACGTGCTAAGGGGTATCTAGAGAGTGGGATAGGTTTAATAACTACCCTAACACTAACGCGTACCCTAACCCTAACCCCTACCCTAACCCTAACACGTACCCTAATCCTAACCAATACCCTAAACCGAGCCCTAACCCTAACACTAACCCTAACCCTAACCCTAACCCATACCCTACGCCGTACCCGAACCCCTCCCCGAACCCGTACCCTAAGCCGTACCCTAAGCCGTACCCTAACCCTAGGCTACCCTTCACTGCTTCTGCCTCCAATAGATTTCCTAAGCAGTAGTGTTTTAAGGAACAGCTTAAAAAGAGAATCCTAATGTGATTTCTTTATAATGGGTGTGTTCCTTATCTTATCCTAGTGTCTAAACTCTTCTCCATGGCTGGACCTCCAAATAATATTCCTTTACGTGCTAAGGGGTATCTAGAGATTGGGATAGGTTTAATAAATACCCTAACACTAACGCGTACCCTAACCCTAACCCCTACCCTAACCCTAACACGTACCCTAATCCTAACCAATACCCTAAGCCGAGCCCTAACCCTAACACTAACCCTAACCCTAACCCTAACCCATACCCTAAGCCGTACCCGAAGCCCTCCCCAAACCCGTACCCTAAGCCGTACCCTAAGCCGTACCCTAAGCCTAACCCTAACCCTAGGCTACCCTTGACTGCTTCTTCCTCCAATAGATTTCCTAAGCACTAGTGTTTTAAGGAACAGCTTAAAAAGAGAATCCTAATGTGATTTCTTTATAATGGGTGTGTTCCTTATCGTATCCTAGTGTCTAAACTCTTCTCCATGGCTGGACCCCCAAATAATATTCCTTTACGTGCTAAGGGGTATCTAGAGAGTGGGATAGGTTTAATAACTACCCTAACCATAACGCGTACCCTAACCCTATCCCCTACCCTAACCCTAACACGTACCCTAATCCTAACCCGTACCCTAAACCGAGCCCTAACCCTAACACTAACCCTAACCCTAACCCTAACCCATACCCTACGCCGTACCCGAAGCCCTCACCGAACCCGTACCCTAAGCCGTACCCTAAGCCTAACCCTAAGCCTAACCCTAACCCTAGGCTACCCTTGACTGCTTCTGCCTCCAATAGATTTCCTAAGCACTAGTGTTTTAAGGAACAGCTTAAAAAGAGAATCCTAATGTGATTTCTTTATAATGGGTGTGTTCCTTATCTTATCCTAGTGTCTAAACTCTTCTCCATGGCTGCACCTCCAAATAATATTCCTTTACGTGCTAAGGGGTATCTAGAGAGTGGGATAGGTTTAATAACTACCCTAACACTAACGCGTACCCTAACCCTAACCCCTACCCTAACCCTAACACGTACCCTAATCCTAAACAATACCCTAAACCGAGCCCTAACCCTAACACTAACGCTAACCCTAACCGATACCCTACGCCGTACCCGAAGCCCTCCCCGAACCCGTACCCTAAGCCGTACCCTAAGCCGTACGCTAAGCCTAACCCTAACCCTAGGCTACCCTTGACTGCTTCTGCCTCCAATAGATTTCCTAAGCACTAGTGTTTTAAGGAACAACTTAAAAAGAGAATCCTAATGTCATTTCTTTATAATGGGTGTGTTCCTTATCTTATCCTAGTGTCTAAACTCTTCTCCATGGCTGGACCTCCAAATAATATTCCTTTACGTGCTGAGGGGTATCTAGAGAGTGGGATAGGTTTAATAACTACCCTAACACTAACGCGTACCATAACCCTAACCCCTACCCTAACACTAACTCGTACCCTAATCATAACCAATACCCTAAACCGAGCCCTAACCCTAACACTAACCCTAACCCTAACCCTAACCCATACCCTACGCCGTACCCGAAGCCCTCCCCGAACCAGTACCCTAAGCCGTACCCTAAGCCGTACCCTAAGCCTAACCCTAACCCTAGGTTACCCTTCACTGCTTCTGCCTCCAATAGATTTCCTAAGCACTAGTGTTTTAAGGAACAGCTTAAAAAGAGAATCCTAATGTGATTTCTTTATAATGGGTGTGTTCCTTATCTTATCCTAGTGTCTAAACTCTTCTCCATGGCTGAACCTCCAAATAATATTCCTTTACGTGCTAAGGGGTATCTAGAGATTGGGATAGGTTTAATAAATACCCTAACACTAACGCGTACCCTAACCCTAACCCCTACCCTAACCCTAACACGTACCCTAATCCTAACCAATACCCTAAGCCGAGCCCTAACCCTAACACTAACCCTAACCCTAACCCTAACCCATACCCTAAGCCGTACCCGAAGCCCTCCCCAAACCCTTACCCTAAGCCATACCCTAAGCCATACCCTAAGCCTAACCCTAACCCTAGGCTACCCTTGACTGCTTCTGCCTCCAATAGATTTCCTAAGCACTAGTGTTTTAAGGAACAGCTTAAAAAGAGAATCCTAATGTGATTTCTTTATAATGGGTGTGTTCCTTATCTTATCCTAGTGTCTAAACTCTTCTCCATGGCTGCACCTCCAAATAATATTCCTTTACGTGCTAAGGGGTATCTAGAGATTGGGATAGGTTTAATAAATACCCTAACACTAACGCGTACCCTAACCCTAACCCCTACCCTAACCCTAACACGTACCCTAATCCTAACCAATACCCTAAGCCGAGCCCTAATCCTAACACTAACCCTAACCCTAACCCTAACCCATACCCTAAGACGTACCCGAAGCCCTCCCCAAACCCGTACCCTAAGCCGTACCCTAAGCCGTACCCTAAGCCTAACCCTAACCCTAGGCTACCCTTGACTGCTTCTTCCTCCAATAGATTTCCTAAGCACTAGTGTTTTAAGGAACAGCTTAAAAATAGAATCCTAATGTGATTTCTTTATAATGGGTGTGTTCCTTATCGTATCCTAGTGTCTAACGTCTTCTCCATGGCTGGACCCCCAAATAATATTCCTTTACGTGCTAAGGGGTATCTAGAGAGTGGGATAGGTTTAATAACTACCCTAACCCTAACGCGTACCCTAACCCTATCCCCTAACCTAACCCTAACACGTACCCTAATCCTAACACGTACCCTAAACCGAGCCCTAACCCTAACCCTAACCCTAACCCTAACCCTAACCCATACCCTACGCCGTACCCGAAGCCCTCACCGAACCCGTACCCTAAGCCGTACCCTAAGCCTAACCCTAAGCCTAACCCTAACCCTAGGCTACCCTTGACCGCTTCTGCCTCCAATAGATTTCCTAAGCACTAGTGTTTTAAGGAACAGCTTAAAAAGAGAATCCTAATGTGATTTCTTTATAATGGGTGTGTTCCTTATCTTATCCTAGTGTCTAAACTCTTTTCCATGGCTGGACCTCCAAATAATATTCCTTTACGTGCTAAGGGGTATCTACAGAGTGGGATAGGTTTAATAACTAACCTAACACTAACGCGTACCCTAACCCTAACCCCTACCCTAACACTAACACGTACCGTAATCCTAACCAAAACCCTAAACCGAGGCCTAACCCTAACACTAACCCTAACCCTAACCTTAACCCATACCCTACGCCGTACCCGAACCCCTCCCCGAACCCGTACCCTAAGCCGTACCCTAAGCCTAACCCCAAGCCTAACACTAACCCTAGGCTACCCTTGACTGCTTCTGCCTCCAATAGATTTCCTAAGCACTAGTGTTTTAAGGAACAACTTAAAAAGAGAATCCTAATGTGATTTCTTTATAATGGGTGTGTTCCTTATCTTATCCTAGTGTCTAAACTCTTCTCCATGGCTGCACCTCCAAATAATATTCCTTTACGTGCTAAGGGGTATCTAGAGAGTGGGATAGGTTTAATAACTACCCTAACACTAACGCGTACCCTAACCCTAACCCCTACCCTAACCCTAACACGTACCCTAATCCTAACCAATACCCTAAACCGAGCCCTAACCCTAACACTAACCCTAACCCTAACCCTAACCCATACCCTACGCCGTACCCGAACCCCTCCCCGAACCCGTACACTAAGCCGTACCCTAAGCCGTACCCTAAGCCTAACCCTAACCCTAGGCTACCCTTCACTGCTTCTGCCTCCAATAGATTTCTTAAGCACTAGTGTTTTAAGGAACAGCTTAAAAAGAGAATCCTAATGTGATTTCTTTATAATGGGTGTGTTCCTTATCTTATCCTAGTGTCTAAACTCTTCTCCATGGCTGGACCTCCAAATAATATTCCTTTACGTGCTAAGGGGTATCTAGAGATTGGGATAGGTTTAATAAATACCCTAACACTAACGCGTACCCTAACCCTAACCCCTACCCTAACCCTAACACGTACCCTAATCCTAACCAATACCCTAAGCCGAGCCCTAACCCTAACACTAACCCTAACCCTAACCCTAACCCATACCCTAAGCCGTACCCGAAGCCCACCCCAAACCCGTACCCTAAGCCGTACCCTAAGCCGTACCCTAAGCCTAACCCTAACCCTAGGCTACCCTTGACTGCTTCTGCCTCCAATAGATTTCCTAAGCACTAGTGTTTTAAGGAACAGCTTAAAAAGAGAATCCTAATGTGATTTCTTTATAATGTGTCTGTTCCTTATCTTATCCTAGTGTCTAAACTCTTCTCCATGGCTGGAACTCCAAATAATATTCCTTTACGTGCTAAGCGGTATCTAGAGAGTGGGATAGGTTTAATAACTACCCTAACACTAACGCGTACCCTAACCCTAACCCCTACCCTAACACTAACACGTACCCTAATCCTAACCAATACCCTAAACCGAGCCCTAACCCTAACACTAACCCTAACCCTAACCCTAACCCATACCCTACGCCGTACCCGAAGCCCTCCCCGAACCCGTACCCTAAGCCGTACCCTAAGCCTAACCCCAAGCCTAACCCTAACCCTTGGTTACCCTTGACTGCTTCTGCCTCCAATAGCTTTCCTAAGCACTAGTGTTTTAAGGAACAGCTTAAAAAGAGAATCCTAATGTGATTTCTTTATAATGGGTGTGTTCCTTATCTTATCCTAGTGTCTAAACTCTTCTCCATGGCTGGACCCCCAAATAATATTCCTTTACGTGCTAAGGTGTATCTAGAGAGTGGGATAGGTTTAATAACTACCCTAACCCTAACGCGTACCCTAAACCTAACCCCTACCCTAACCCTAACATGTACCCTAATTCTATCCCGTACCCTAAACCGAGCCCTAACCCTAACACTAACCCTAACCCTAACCCTAACCCATACCCTACGCCGTACCCAAAGCCCTCCCCGAACCCGTACCCTAAGCCGTACCCTAAGCCGTACCCTAAGCCTAAACCTAACCCTAGGCTACCCTTGACTGCTTCTTCCTCCAATAGATTTCCTAAGCACTAGTGTTTTAAGGAACAGCTTAAAAATAGAATCCTAATGTGATTTCTTTATAATGGGTGTGTTCCTTATTGTATCCTAGTGTCTAAACTCTTCTCCATGGCTGGACCCCCAAATAATATTCCTTTACGTGCTAAGGGGTATCTAGAGAGTGGGATAGGTTTAATAACTACCCTAACCCTAACGCGTACCCTAACCCTATCCCCTACCCTAACCCTAACACGTACCCTAATCCTAACCCGTACCCTAAACCGAGCCCTAACCCTAACACTAACCCTAACCCTAACCCTAACCCATACTCTACGCCGTACCCGAAGCCCTCACCGAACCCTTACCCTAAGCCGTACCCTAAGCCTAACCCTAAGCCTAACCCTAACCCTAGGCTACCCTTGACTGCTTCTGCCTCCAATAGATTTCCTAAGCACTAGTGTTTTAAGGAACAGCTTAAAAAGAGAATCCTAATGTGATTTCTTTATAATGGGTGTGTTCCTTATCTTATCCTAGTGTCTAAACTCTTCTCCATGGCTGGACCTCCAAATAATATTCCTTTACGTGCTAAGGGGTATCTACAGAGTGGGATAGGTTTAATAACTAACCTAACACTAACGCGTACCCTAACCCTAACCCCTACCCTAACACTAACACGTACCCTAATCCTAACCAAAACCCTAAACCGAGCCCTAACCCTAACACTAACCCTAACCCTAACCCTAACCCATACCCTACGCCGTAAACGAAGCCCTCCCCGAACCCGTACCCTAAGCCGTACCCTAAGCCTAACCCCAAGCCTAACCCTAACCCTAGGCTACCCTGGACTGCTTCTGCCTCCAATAGATTTCCTAAGCACTAGTGTTTTAAGGAACAACTTAAAAAGAGAATCCTAATGTGATTTCTTTATAATGGGTGTGTTCCTTATCTTATCCTAGTGTCTAAACTCTTCTCCATGGCTGCACCTCCAAATAATATTCCTTTAAGTGCTAAGGGGTATCTAGAGAGTGGGATAGGTTTAATAACTACCCTAACACTAACGCGTACCCTAACCCTAACCCCTACCCTAACCCTAACACGTACCCTAATCCTAACCAATACCCTAAACCGAGGCCTAACCCTAACACTAACCCTAACCCTAACCCTAACCCATACCCTACGCCGTACCCAAACCCCTCCCCGAACCCGTACCCTAAGCCGTACCCTAACCCTAGGCTACCCTTCACTGCTTCTGCCTCCAATAGATTTCCTAAGCACTAGTGTTTTAAGGAACAGCTTAAAAAGAGAATCCTAATGTGATTTCTTTATAATGGGTGTGTTCCTTATCTTATCCTAGTGTCTAAACTCTTCTCCATGGCTGGACCTCCAAATAATATTCCTTTACGTGCTAAGGGGTATCTAGAGATTGGGATAGGTTTAATAAATACCCTAACACTAACGCGTACCCTAACCCTAACCCCTATCCTAACCCTAACACGTACCCTAATTCTAACCAATACCCTAAGCCGAGCCCTAACCCTAACACTAACCCTAACCCTAACCCTAACCCATACCCTAAGCCGTACCCGAAGCCCTCCCCAAACCCGTACCCTAAGCCGTACCCTAAGCCGTACCCTAAGCCTAACCCTAACCCTAGGCTACCCTTGACTGCTTCTGCCTCCAATAGATTTCCTAAGCACTAGTGTTTTAAGGAACAGCTTAAAAAGATAATCTTAATGTGATTTCTTTATAATGTGTCTGTTCCTTATCTTATCCTAGTGTCTAAACTCTTCTCCATGGCTGGAACTCCAAATAATATTCCTTTACATGCTAAGCGGTATCTAGAGAGTGGGATAGGTTTAATAACTACCCTAACCCTAACGCGTACCCTAAACCTAACCCCTACCCTAACCGTAACATGTACCCTAATTCTATCCCGTACCCTAAACCGAGCCCTAACCCTAACACTAACCCTAACCCTAACCCTAACCCATACCCTACGCCGTACCCAAAGCCCTCCCCGAACCCGTACCCTAAGCCGTACCCTAAGCCGTACCCTAACCCTAGGCTACCCTTCACTGCTTCTGCCTCCAATAGATTTCCTAAGCACTAGTGTTTTAAGGAACAGCTTAAAAAGAGAATCCTAATGTGATTTCTTTATAATGGGTGTGTTCCTTATCTTATCCTAGTGTCTAAACTCTTCTCCATGGCTGGACCCCCAAATAATATTCCTTTACGTGCTAAGGTGTATCTAGAGAGTGGGATAGGTTTAATAACTACCCTAACCCTAACGCGTACCCTAAACCTAACCCCTACCCTAACCCTAACATGTACCCTAATTCTATCCCGTACCCTAAACCGAGCCCTAACCCTAACACTAACCCTAACCCTAACCCTAACCCATACCCTACGCCGTACCCAAAGCCCTCCCCGAACCCGTACCCTAAGCCGTACCCTAAGCCGTACCCTAACCCTAGGCTACCCTTCACTGCTTCTGCCTCCAATAGATTTCCTAAGCACTAGTGTTTTAAGGAACAGCTTAAAAAGAGAATCCTAATGTGATTTCTTTATAATGGGTGTGTTCCTTATCTTATCCTAGTGTCTAAACTCTTCTCCATGGCTGGACCCCCAAATAATATTCCTTTACGTGCTAAGGTGTATCTAGAGAGTGGGATAGGTTTAATAACTACCCTAACCCTAACGCGTACCCTAACACTAACCCCTACCCTAACCCTAACACGTACCCTAATCCTAACCAATACCCTAAACCGAGCCCTAACCCTAACACTAACCCTAACCCTAACCCTAACCCATACCCTACGCCGTACCCGAACCCCTCCCCGAACCCGTACCCTAAGCCGTACCCTAAGCCGTACCCTAAGCCTAACCCTAACCCTAGGCTACCCTTGACCGCTTCTGCCTCCAATAGATTTCCTAAGCACTAGTGTTTTAAGGAACAGCTTAAAAAGAGAATCCTAATGTGATTTCTTTATAATGGGTGTGTTCCTTATCTTATCCTAGTGTCTAAACTCTTTTCCATGGCTGGACCTCCAAATAATATTCCTTTACGTGCTAAGGGGTATCTACAGAGTGGGATAGGTTTAATAACTAACCTAACACTAACGCGTACCCTAACCCTAACCCCTACCCTAACACTAACACGTACCGTAATCCTAACCAAAACCCTAAACCGAGGCCTAACCCTAACACTAACCCTAACCCTAACCTTAACCCATACCCTACGCCGTACCCGAACCCCTCCCCGAACCCGTACCCTAAGCCGTACCCTAAGCCTAACCCCAAGCCTAACACTAACCCTAGGCTACCCTTGACTGCTTCTGCCTCCAATAGATTTCCTAAGCACTAGTGTTTTAAGGAACAACTTAAAAAGAGAATCCTAATGTGATTTCTTTATAATGGGTGTGTTCCTTATCTTATCCTAGTGTCTAAACTCTTCTCCATGGCTGCACCTCCAAATAATATTCCTTTACGTGCTAAGGGGTATCTAGAGAGTGGGATAGGTTTAATAACTACCCTAACACTAACGCGTACCCTAACCCTAACCCCTACCCTAACCCTAACACGTACCTTAATCCTAACCAATACCCTAAACCGAGCCCTAACCCTAACACTAACCCTAACCCGAACCCTAACCCATACCCTACGCCGTACCCGAACCCCTCCCCGAACCCGTACCCTAAGCCGTACCCTAAGCCGTACCCTAAGCCTAACCCTAACCCTAGGCTACCCTTCACTGCTTCTGCCTCCAATAGATTTCTTAAGCACTAGTGTTTTAAGGAACAGCTTAAAAAGAGAATCCTAATGTGATTTCTTTATAATGGGTGTGTTCCTTATCTTATCCTAGTGTCTAAACTCTTCTCCATGGCTGGACCTCCAAATAATATTCCTTTACGTGCTAAGGGGTATCTAGAGATTGGGATAGGTTTAATAAATACCCTAACACTAACGCGTACCCTAACCCTAACCCCTACCCTAACCCTAACACGTACCCTAATCCTAACCAATACCCTAAGCCGAGCCCTAACCCTAACACTAACCCTAACCCTAACCCTAACCCATACCCTAAGCCGTACCCGAAGCCCACCCCAAACCCGTACCCTAAGCCGTACCCTAAGCCGTACCCTAAGCCTAACCCTAACCCTAGGCTACCCTTGACTGCTTCTGCCTCCAATAGATTTCCTAAGCACTAGTGTTTTAAGGAACAGCTTAAAAAGAGAATCTTAATGTGATTTCTTTATAATGTGTCTGTTCCTTATCTTCTCCTAGTGTCTAAACTCTTCTCCATGGCTGGAACTCCAAATAATATTCCTTTACATGCTAAGCGGTATCTAGAGAGTGGGATAGGTTTAATAACTACCCTAACACTAACGCGTACCCTAACCCTAACCCCTACCCTAACACTAACACGTACCCTAATCCTAACCAATACCCTAAACCGAGCCCTAACCCTAACACTAACCCCAACCCTAACCCTAACCCATACCCTACGCCGTACCCGAAGCCCTCCCCGAACCCGTACCCTAAGCCGTACCCTAAGCCTAACCCCAAGCCTAACCCTAACCCTTGGTTACCCTTGACTGCTTCTGCCTCCAATAGCTTTCCTAAGCACTAGTGTTTTAAGGAACAGCTTAAAAAGAGAATCCTAATGTGATTTCTTTATAATGGGTGTGTTCCTTATCTTATCCTAGTGTCTAAACTCTTCTCCATGGCTGGACCCCCAAATAATATTCCTTTACGTGCTAAGGTGTATCTAGAGAGTGGGATAGGTTTAATAACTACCCTAACCCTAACGCGTACCCTAAACCTAACCCCTACCCTAACCCTAACATGTACCCTAATGCTATCCCGTACCCTAAACCGAGCCCTAACCCTAACATTAACCGTAACCCTAACCCTAACCCATACGCTACGCCGTACCCAAAGCCCTCCCCGATCCCGTACCGTAAGCCGTACCCTAAGCCGTACCCTAAGCCTAACCCTAACCCTAGGCTACCCTTGACTGCTTCTTCCTCCAATAGATTTCCTAAGCACTAGTGTTTTAAGGAACAGCTTAAAAATAGAATCCTAATGTGATTTCTTTATAATGGGTGTGTTCCTTATCGTATCCTAGTGTCTAACCTCTTCTCCATGGCTGGACCCCCAAATAATATTCCTTTACGTGCTAAGGGGTATCTAGAGAGTGGGATAGGTTTAATAACTACCCTAACCCTAACGCGTACCCTAACCCTATCCCCTAACCTAACCCTAACACGTACCCTAATCCTAACACGTACCCTAAACCGAGCCCTAACCCTAACCCTAACCCTAACCCTAACCCTAACCCATACCCTACGCCGTACCCGAAGCCCTCACCGAACCCGTACCCTAAGCCGTACCCTAAGCCTAACCCTAAGCCTAACCCTAACCCTAGGCTACCCTTGACCGCTTCTGCCTCCAATAGATTTCCTAAGCACTAGTGTTTTAAGGAACAGCTTAAAAAGAGAATCCTAATGTGATTTCTTTATAATGGGTGTGTTCCTTATCTTATCCTAGTGTCTAAACTCTTTTCCATGGCTGGACCTCCAAATAATATTCCTTTACGTGCTAAGGGGTATCTACAGAGTGGGATAGGTTTAATAACTAACCTAACACTAACGCGTACCCTAACCCTAACCCCTACCCTAACACTAACACGTACCCTAATCCTAACCAAAACCCTAAACCGAGCCCTAACCCTAACACTAACCCTAACCCTAACCCTAACCCATACCCTACGCCGTAAACGAAGCCCTCCCCGAACCCGTACCCTAAGCCGTACCCTAAGCCTAACCCCAAGCCTAACCCTAACCCTAGGCTACCCTTGACTGCTTCTGCCTCCAATAGATTTCCTAAGCACTAGTGTTTTAAGGAACAACTTAAAAAGAGAATCCTAATGTGATTTCTTTATAATGGGTGTGTTCCTTATCTTATCCTAGTGTCTAAACTCTTCTCCATGGCTGCACCTCCAAATAATATTCCTTTACGTGCTAAGGGGTATCTAGAGAGTGGGATAGGTTTAATAACTACCCTAACACTAACGCGTACCCTAACCCTAACCCCTACCCTAACCCTAACACGTACCCTAATCCTAACCAATACCCTAAACCGAGCCCTAACCCTAACACTAACCCTAACCCTAACCCTAACCCATACCCTACGCCGTACCCAAACCCCTCCCCGAACCCGTACCCTAAGCCGTACCCTAACCCTAGGCTACCCTTCACTGCTTCTGCCTCCAATAGATTTCCTAAGCACTAGTGTTTTAAGGAACAGCTTAAAAAGAGAATCCTAATGTGATTTCTTTATAATGGGTGTGTTCCTTATCTTATCCTAGTGTCTAAACTCTTCTCCATGGCTGGACCTCCAAATAATATTCCTTTACGTGCTAAGGGGTATCTAGAGATTGGGATAGGTTTAATAAATACCCTAACACTAACGCGTACCCTAACCCTAACCCCTACCCTAACCCTAACACGTACCCTAATCCTAACCAATACCCTAAGCCGAGCCCTAATCCTAACACTAACCCTAACCCTAACCCTAACCCATACCCTAAGACGTACCCGAAGCCCTCCCCAAACCCGTACCCTAAGCCGTACCCTAAGCCGTACCCTAAGCCTAACCCTAACCCTAGGCTACCCTTGACTGCTTCTGCCTCCAATAGATTTCCTAAGCACTAGTGTTTTAAGGAACAGCTTAAAAAGAGAATCTTAATGTGATTTCTTTATAATGTGTCTGTTCCTTATCTTCTCCTAGTGTCTAAACTCTTCTCCATGGCTGGAACTCCAAATAATATTCCTTTACATGCTAAGCGGTATCTAGAGAGTGGGATAGGTTTAATAACTACCCTAACACTAACGCGTACCCTAACCCTAACCCCTACCCTAACACTAACACGTACCCTAATCCTAACCAATACCCTAAACCGAGCCCTAACCCTAACACTAACCCTAACCCTAACCCTAACCCATACCCTACGCCGTACCCGAAGCCCTCCCCGAACCCGTACTCTAAGCCGTACCCTAAGCCTAACCCAAAGCCTAACCCTAACCCTTGGTTACCCTTGACTGCTTCTGCCTCCAATAGCTTTCCTAAGCACTAGTGTTTTAAGGAACAGCTTAAAAAGAGAATCCTAATGTGATTTCTTTATAATGGGTGTGTTCCTTATCTTATCCTAGTGTCTAAACTCTTCTCCATGGCTGGACCCCCAAATAATATTCCTTTACGTGCTAAGGTGTATCTAGAGAGTGGGATAGGTTTAATAACTACCCTAACCCTAACGCGTACCCTAAACCTAACCCCTACCCTAACCCTAACATGTACCCTAATGCTATCCCGTACCCTAAACCGAGCCCTAACCCTAACATTAACCGTAACCCTAACCCTAACCCATACCCTACGCCGTACCCAAAGCCCTCCCCGAACCCGTACCGTAAGCCGTACCCTAAGCCGTACCCTAAGCCTAACCCTAACCCTAGGCTACCCTTGACTGCTTCTTCCTCCAATAGATTTCCTAAGCACTAGTGTTTTAAGGAACAGCTTAAAAATAGAATCCTAATGTGATTTCTTTATAATGGGTGTGTTCCTTATCGTATCCTAGTGTCTAACCTCTTCTCCATGGCTGGACCCCCAAATAATATTCCTTTACGTGCTAAGGGGTATCTAGAGAGTGGGATAGGTTTAATAACTACCCTAACCCTAACGCGTACCCTAACCCTATCCCCTAACCTAACCCTAACACGTACCCTAATCCTAACACGTACCCTAAACCGAGCCCTAACCCTAACCCTAACCCTAACCCTAACCCTAACCCATACCCTACGCCGTACCCGAAGCCCTCACCGAACCCGTACCCTAAGCCATACCCTAAGCCTAACCCTAAGCCTAACCCTAACCCTAGGCTACCCTTGACCGCTTCTGCCTCCAATAGATTTCCTAAGCACTAGTGTTTTAAGGAACAGCTTAAAAAGAGAATCCTAATGTGATTTCTTTATAATGGGTGTGTTCCTTATCTTATCCTAGTGTCTAAACTCTTTTCCATGGCTGGACCTCCAAATAATATTCCTTTACGTGCTAAGGGGTATCTACAGAGTGGGATAGGTTTAATAACTAACCTAACACTAACGGGTACCCTAACCCTAACCCCTACCCTAACACTAACACGTACCGTAATCCTAACCAAAACCCTAAACCGAGGCCTAACCCTAACACTAACCCTAACCCTAACCTTAACCCATACCCTACGCCGTACCCGAACCCCTCCCCGAACCCGTACCCTAAGCCGTACCCTAAGCCTAACCCCAAGCCTAACACTAACCCTAGGCTACCCTTGACTGCTTCTGCCTCCAATAGATTTCCTAAGCACTAGTGTTTTAAGGAACAACTTAAAAAGAGAATCCTAATGTGATTTCTTTATAATGGGTGTGTTCCTTATCTTATCCTAGTGTCTAAACTCTTCTCCATGGCTGCACCTCCAAATAATATTCCTTTACGTGCTAAGGGGTATCTAGAGAGTGGGATAGGTTTAATAACTACCCTAACACTAACGCGTACCCTAACCCTAACCCCTACCCTAACCCTAACACGTACCCTAATCCTAACCAATACCCTAAACCGAGCCCTAACCCTAACACTAACCCTAACCCTAACCCTAACCCATACCCTACGCCGTACCCGAACCCCTCCCCGAACCCGTACCCTAAGCCGTACCCTAAGCCGTACCCTAAGCCTAACCCTAACCCTAGGCTACCCTTCACTGCTTCTGCCTCCAATAGATTTCTTAAGCACTAGTGTTTTAAGGAACAGCTTAAAAAGAGAATCCTAATGTGATTTCTTTATAATGGGTGTGTTCCTTATCTTATCCTAGTGTCTAAACTCTTCTCCATGGCTGGACCTCCAAATAATATTCCTTTACGTGCTAAGGGGTATCTAGAGATTGGGATAGGTTTAATAAATACCCTAACACTAACGCGTACCCTAACCCTATCCCCTAACCTAACCCTAACACGTACCCTAATCCTAACCAATACCCTCAGCCGAGCCCTAACCCTAACACTAACCTTAACCCTAACCCTAACCCATACCCTAAGCCGTACCCGAAGCCCACCCCAAACCCGTACCCTAAGCCGTACCCTAAGCCGTACCCTAAGCCTAACCCTAACCCTAGGCTACCCTTGACCGCTTCTGCCTCCAATAGATTTCCTAAGCACTAGTGTTTTAAGGAACAGCTTAAAAAGAGAATCCTAATGTGATTTCTTTATAATGGGTGTGTTCCTTATCTTATCCTAGTGTCTAAACTCTTTTCCATGGCTGGACCTCCAAATAATATTCCTTTACGTGCTAAGGGGTATCTACAGAGTGGGATAGGTTTAATAACTAACCTAACACTAACGCGTACCCTAACCCTAACCCCTACCCTAACACTAACACGTACCGTAATCCTAACCAAAACCCTAAACCGAGGCCTAACCCTAACACTAACCCTAACCCTAACCTTAACCCATACCCTACGCCGTACCCGAACCCCTCCCCGAACCCGTACCCTAAGCCGTACCCTAAGCCTAACCCCAAGCCTAACACTAACCCTAGGCTACCCTTGACTGCTTCTGCCTCCAATAGATTTCCTAAGCACTAGTGTTTTAAGGAACAACTTAAAAAGAGAATCCTAATGTGATTTCTTTATAATGGGTGTGTTCCTTATCTTATCCTAGTGTCTAAACTCTTCTCCATGGCTGCACCTCCAAATAATATTCCTTTACGTGCTAAGGGGTATCTAGAGAGTGGGATAGGTTTAATAACTACCCTAACACTAACGCGTACCCTAACCCTAACCCCTACCCTAACCCTAACACGTACCTTAATCCTAACCAATACCCTAAACCGAGCCCTAACCCTAACACTAACCCTAACCCGAACCCTAACCCATACCCTACGCCGTACCCGAACCCCTCCCCGAACCCGTACCCTAAGCCGTACCCTAAGCCGTACCCTAAGCCTAACCCTAACCCTAGGCTACCCTTCACTGCTTCTGCCTCCAATAGATTTCTTAAGCACTAGTGTTTTAAGGAACAGCTTAAAAAGAGAATCCTAATGTGATTTCTTTATAATGGGTGTGTTCCTTATCTTATCCTAGTGTCTAAACTCTTCTCCATGGCTGGACCTCCAAATAATATTCCTTTACGTGCTAAGGGGTATCTAGAGATTGGGATAGGTTTAATAAATACCCTAACACTAACGCGTACCCTAACCCTAACCCCTACCCTAACCCTAACACGTACCCTAATCCTAACCAATACCCTAAGCCGAGCCCTAACCCTAACACTAACCCTAACCCTAACCCTAACCCATACCCTAAGCCGTACCCGAAGCCCACCCCAAACCCGTACCCTAAGCCGTACCCTAAGCCGTACCCTAAGCCGTACCCTAACCCTAGGCTACCCTTGACTGCTTCTGCCTCCAATAGATTTCCTAAGCACTAGTGTTTTAAGGAACAGCTTAAAAAGAGAATCTTAATGTGATTTCTTTATAATGTGTCTGTTCCTTATCTTCTCCTAGTGTCTAAACTCTTCTCCATGGCTGGAACTCCAAATAATATTCCTTTACATGCTAAGCGGTATCTAGAGAGTGGGATAGGTTTAATAACTACCCTAACACTAACGCGTACCCTAACCCTAACCCCTACCCTAACACTAACACGTACCCTAATCCTAACCAATACCCTAAACCGAGCCCTAACCCTAACACTAACCCCAACCCTAACCCTAACCCATACCCTACGCCGTACCCGAAGCCCTCCCCGAACCCGTACCCTAAGCCGTACCCTAAGCCTAACCCCAAGCCTAACCCTAACCCTTGGTTACCCTTGACTGCTTCTGCCTCCAATAGCTTTCCTAAGCACTAGTGTTTTAAGGAACAGCTTAAAAAGAGAATCCTAATGTGATTTCTTTATAATGGGTGTGTTCCTTATCTTATCCTAGTGTCTAAACTCTTCTCCATGGCTGGACCCCCAAATAATATTCCTTTACGTGCTAAGGTGTATCTAGAGAGTGGGATAGGTTTAATAACTACCCTAACCCTAACGCGTACCCTAAACCTAACCCCTACCCTAACCCTAACATGTACCCTAATGCTATCCCGTACCCTAAACCGAGCCCTAACCCTAACATTAACCGTAACCCTAACCCTAACCCATACGCTACGCCGTACCCAAAGCCCTCCCCGATCCCGTACCGTAAGCCGTACCCTAAGCCGTACCCTAAGCCTAACCCTAACCCTAGGCTACCCTTGACTGCTTCTTCCTCCAATAGATTTCCTAAGCACTAGTGTTTTAAGGAACAGCTTAAAAATAGAATCCTAATGTGATTTCTTTATAATGGGTGTGTTCCTTATCGTATCCTAGTGTCTAACCTCTTCTCCATGGCTGGACCCCCAAATAATATTCCTTTACGTGCTAAGGGGTATCTAGAGAGTGGGATAGGTTTAATAACTACCCTAACCCTAACGCGTACCCTAACCCTATCCCCTAACCTAACCCTAACACGTACCCTAATCCTAACACGTACCCTAAACCGAGCCCTAACCCTAACCCTAACCCTAACCCTAACCCTAACCCATACCCTACGCCGTACCCGAAGCCCTCACCGAACCCGTACCCTAAGCCGTACCCTAAGCCTAACCCTAAGCCTAACCCTAACCCTAGGCTACCCTTGACCGCTTCTGCCTCCAATAGATTTCCTAAGCACTAGTGTTTTAAGGAACAGCTTAAAAAGAGAATCCTAATGTGATTTCTTTATAATGGGTGTGTTCCTTATCTTATCCTAGTGTCTAAACTCTTTTCCATGGCTGGACCTCCAAATAATATTCCTTTACGTGCTAAGGGGTATCTACAGAGTGGGATAGGTTTAATAACTAACCTAACACTAACGCGTACCCTAACCCTAACCCCTACCCTAACACTAACACGTACCGTAATCCTAACCAAAACCCTAAACCGAGGCCTAACCCTAACACTAACCCTAACCCTAACCTTAACCCATACCCTACGCCGTACCCGAACCCCTCCCCGAACCCGTACCCTAAGCCGTACCCTAAGCCTAACCCCAAGCCTAACACTAACCCTAGGCTACCCTTGACTGCTTCTGCCTCCAATAGATTTCCTAAGCACTAGTGTTTTAAGGAACAACTTAAAAAGAGAATCCTAATGTGATTTCTTTATAATGGGTGTGTTCCTTATCTTATCCTAGTGTCTAAACTCTTCTCCATGGCTGCACCTCCAAATAATATTCCTTTACGTGCTAAGGGGTATCTAGAGAGTGGGATAGGTTTAATAACTACCCTAACACTAACGCGTACCCTAACCCTAACCCCTACCCTAACCCTAACACGTACCCTAATCCTAACCAATACCCTAAACCGAGCCCTAACCCTAACACTAACCCTAACCCTAACCCTAACCCATACCCTACGCCGTACCCGAACCCCTCCCCGAACCCGTACACTAAGCCGTACCCTAAGCCGTACCCTAAGCCTAACCCTAACCCTAGGCTACCCTTCACTGCTTCTGCCTCCAATAGATTTCTTAAGCACTAGTGTTTTAAGGAACAGCTTAAAAAGAGAATCCTAATGTGATTTCTTTATAATGGGTGTGTTCCTTATCTTATCCTAGTGTCTAAACTCTTCTCCATGGCTGGACCTCCAAATAATATTCCTTTACGTGCTAAGGGGTATCTAGAGATTGGGATAGGTTTAATAAATACCCTAACACTAACGCGTACCCTAACCCTAACCCCTACCCTAACCCTAACACGTACCCTAATCCTAACCAATACCCTAAGCCGAGCCCTAACCCTAACACTAACCCTAACCCTAACCCTAACCCATACCCTAAGCCGTACCCGAAGCCCACCCCAAACCCGTACCCTAAGCCGTACCCTAAGCCGTACCCTAAGCCTAACCCTAACCCTAGGCTACCCTTGACTGCTTCTGCCTCCAATAGATTTCCTAAGCACTAGTGTTTTAAGGAACAGCTTAAAAAGAGAATCCTAATGTGATTTCTTTATAATGTGTCTGTTCCTTATCTTATCCTAGTGTCTAAACTCTTCTCCATGGCTGGAACTCCAAATAATATTCCTTTACGTGCTAAGCGGTATCTAGAGAGTGGGATAGGTTTAATAACTACCCTAACACTAACGCGTACCCTAACCCTAACCCCTACCCTAACACTAACACGTACCCTAATCCTAACCAATACCCTAAACCGAGCCCTAACCCTAACACTAACCCTAACCCTAACCCTAACCCATACCCTACGCCGTACCCGAAGCCCTCCCCGAACCCGTACCCTAAGCCGTACCCTAAGCCTAACCCCAAGCCTAACCCTAACCCTTGGTTACCCTTGACTGCTTCTGCCTCCAATAGCTTTCCTAAGCACTAGTGTTTTAAGGAACAGCTTAAAAAGAGAATCCTAATGTGATTTCTTTATAATGGGTGTGTTCCTTATCTTATCCTAGTGTCTAAACTCTTCTCCATGGCTGGACCCCCAAATAATATTCCTTTACGTGCTAAGGTGTATCTAGAGAGTGGGATAGGTTTAATAACTACCCTAACCCTAACGCGTACCCTAAACCTAACCCCTACCCTAACCCTAACATGTACCCTAATTCTATCCCGTACCCTAAACCGAGCCCTAACCCTAACACTAACCCTAACCCTAACCCTAACCCATACCCTACGCCGTACCCAAAGCCCTCCCCGAACCCGTACCCTAAGCCGTACCCTAAGCCGTACCCTAAGCCTAAACCTAACCCTAGGCTACCCTTGACTGCTTCTTCCTCCAATAGATTTCCTAAGCACTAGTGTTTTAAGGAACAGCTTAAAAATAGAATCCTAATGTGATTTCTTTATAATGGGTGTGTTCCTTATCGTATCCTAGTGTCTAAACTCTTCTCCATGGCTGGACCCCCAAATAATATTCCTTTACGTGCTAAGGGGTATCTAGAGAGTGGGATAGGTTTAATAACTACCCTAACCCTAACGCGTACCCTAACCCTATCCCCTACCCTAACCCTAACACGTACCCTAATCCTAACCCGTACCCTAAACCGAGCCCTAACCCTAACACTAACCCTAACCCTAACCCTAACCCATACTCTACGCCGTACCCGAAGCCCTCACCGAACCCTTACCCTAAGCCGTACCCTAAGCCTAACCCTAAGCCTAACCCTAACCCTAGGCTACCCTTGACTGCTTCTGCCTCCAATAGATTTCCTAAGCACTAGTGTTTTAAGGAACAGCTTAAAAAGAGAATCCTAATGTGATTTCTTTATAATGGGTGTGTTCCTTATCTTATCCTAGTGTCTAAACTCTTCTCCATGGCTGGACCTCCAAATAATATTCCTTTACGTGCTAAGGGGTATCTACAGAGTGGGTTAGGTTTAATAACTACCCTAACACTAACGCGTACCCTAACCCTAAACCCTACCCTATCGCTAACTCGTACCCTAATCCTAACCCGTACCCTAAACCGAGCCCTAACCCTAACACTAACCCTAACCCTAACCCTAACCCATACCCTACGCCGTACCCGAAGCCCTCCCCGAACCCGTACCCTAAGCCGTACCCTAAGCCGTACCCTAAGCCTAACCCTAACCCTAGGCTACCCTTGACTGCTTCTGCCTCCAATAGATTTCCTAAGCACTAGTGTTTTAAGGAACAGCTTAAAAAGAGAATCCTAATGTGATTTCTTTATAATGGGTGTGTTCCTTATCTTATCCTAGTGTCTAAACTCTTCTCCATGGCTGAACCGCCAAATAATATTCCTTGACGTGCTAAGGTGTATCTAGAGAGTGGGATAGGTTTAATAACTACCCTAACCCTAACGCGTACCCTAACCCTAACCCCTACCCTAACCCTAACACGTACCCTAATCCTAACCCGTACCCTAAACCGAGCCCTAACCCTAACACTAACCCTAACCCTAACCCTAACCCATACCCTACGCCGTACCCGAAGCCCTCACCGAACCCGTACCCTAAGCCGTACCCTAAGCCTAACCCTAAGCCTAACCCTAACCCTAGGCTACCCTTGACTGCTTCTGCCTCCAATAGATTTCCTAAGCACTAGTGTTTTAAGGAACAACTTAAAAAGAGAATCCTAATGTGATTTCTTTATAATGGGTGTGTTCCTTATCTTATCCTAGTGTCTAAACTCTTCTCCATGGCTGCACCTCCAAATAATATTCCTTTACGTGCTAAGGGGTATCTAGAGAGTGGGATAGGTTTAATAACTACCCTAACACTAACGCGTACCCTAACCCTAACCCCTACCCTAACCCTAACACGTACCCTAATCCTAACCCGTACCCTAAACCGAACCCTAACCCTAACACTAACCCTAACACTAACCCTAAGCCATACCCTACGCCGTACCCGAATCCCTCCCCGAACCCGTACCCTAAGCCTAACCCTAAGCCTAACCCTAACCCTAGGCTACCCTTGACTGCTTCTGCCTCCAATAGATTTCCTAAGCACTAGTGTTTTAAGGAACAACTTAAAAAGAGAATCCTAATGTCATTTCTTTATAATGTGTGTGTTCCTTATCTTATCCTAGTGTCTAAACTCTTCTCCATGGCTGGACCTCCAAATAATATTCCTTTACGTGCTGAGGGGTATCTAGAGAGTGGCATAGGTTTAATAACTACCCTAACACTAACGCGTACCCTAACCCTAACGCCTACCCTAACACTAACTCGTACCCTTATCCTAAACAATACCCTAAACCGAGCCCTAACCCTAACACTAACCCTAACCCTAACCCTAACCCATACCCTACGCCGTACCCGAAGCCCTCCCCGAACCCGTACCCTAAGCCGTACCCTAAGCCGTACCCTAAGCCTAACCCTAACCCTAGGCTACCCTTGACTGCTTCTGCCTCCAATAGATTTCCTAAGCACTAGTGTTTTAAGGAACAGCTTAAAAAGAGAATCCTAATGTGATTTCTTTATAATGGGTGTGTTCCTTATCTTATCCTAGTGTCTAAACTCTTCTCCATGGCTGAACCGCCAAATAATATTCCTTGACGTGCTAAGGTGTATCTAGAGAGTGGGATAGGTTTAATAACTACCCTAACCCTAACGCGTACCCTAACCCTAACCCCTACCCTAACCCTAACACGTACCCTAATCCTAACCCGTACCCTAAACCGAGCCCTAACCCTAACACTAACCCTAACCCTAACCCTAACCCATACCCTACGCCGTACCCGAAGCCCTCACCGAACCCGTACCCTAAGCCGTACCCTAAGCCTAACCCTAAGCCTAACCCTAACCCTAGGCTACCCTTGACTGCTTCTGCCTCCAATAGATTTCCTAAGCACTAGTGTTTTAAGGAACAACTTAAAAAGAGAATCCTAATGTGATTTCTTTATAATGGGTGTGTTCCTTATCTTATCCTAGTGTCTAAACTCTTCTCCATGGCTGCACCTCCAAATAATATTCCTTTACGTGCTAAGGGGTATCTAGAGAGTGGGATAGGTTTAATAACTACCCTAACACTAACGCGTACCCTAACCCTAACCCCTACCCTAACCCTAACACGTACCCTAATCCTAACCAATACCCTAAACCGAGCCCTAACCCTAACACTAACCCTAACCCTAACCCTAACCCATACCCTACGCCGTACCCGAAGCCCTCCCCGAACCCCTACCCTAAGCCGTACCCTAAGCCTAACCCTAACCCTAGGCTACCCTTGACTGCTTCTGCCTCCAATAGATTTCCTAAGCACTAGTGTTTTAAGGAACAGCTTAAAAAGAGAATCCTAATGTGATTTCTTTATAATGGGTGTGTTCCTTATCTTATCCTAGTGTCTAAACTCTTCTCCATGGCTGGACCTCCAAATAATATTCCTTTACGTGCTAAGGGGTATCTAGAGAGTGGGTTAGGTTTAATAACTACCCTAACACTAACGCGTACCCTAACCCTAAACCCTACCCTATCGCTAACTCGTACCCTAATCCTAACCCGTACCCTAAACCGAGCCCTAACCCTAACACTAACCCTAACCCTAACCCTAACCCATACCCTACGCCGTACCCGAAGCCCTCCCCGAACCCGTACCCTAAGCCGTACCCTAAGCCGTACCCTAAGCCTAACCCTAACCCTAGGCTACCCTTGACTGCTTCTGCCTCCAATAGATTTCCTAAGCACTAGTGTTTTAAGGAACAGCTTAAAAAGAGAATCCTAATGTGATTTCTTTATAATGGGTGTGTTCCTTATCTTATCCTAGTGTCTAAACTCTTCTCCATGGCTGAACCGCCAAATAATATTCCTTGACGTGCTAAGGTGTATCTAGAGAGTGGGATAGGTTTAATAACTACCCTAACCCTAACGCGTACCCTAACCCTAACCCCTACCCTAACCCTAACACGTACCCTAATCCTAACCCGTACCCTAAACCGAGCCCTAACCCTAACACTAACCCTAACCCTAACCCTAACCCATACCCTACGCCGTACCCGAAGCCCTCCCCGAACCCGTACCCTAAGCCGTACCCTAAGCCGTACCCTAAGCCTAACCCTAACCCTAGGCTACCCTTGACTGCTTCTGCCTCCAATAGATTTCCTAAGCACTAGTGTTTTAAGGAACAGCTTAAAAAGAGAATCCTAATGTGATTTCTTTATAATGGGTGTGTTCCTTATCTTATCCTAGTGTCTAAACTCTTCTCCATGGCTGAACCGCCAAATAATATTCCTTGACGTGCTAAGGTGTATCTAGAGAGTGGGATAGGTTTAATAACTACCCTAACCCTAACGCGTACCCTAACCCTAACCCCTACCCTAACCCTAACACGTACCCTAATCCTAACCCCTACCCTAAACCGAGCCCTAACCCTAACACTAACCCTAACCCTAACCCTAACCCATACCCTACGCCGTACCCGAAGCCCTCACCGAACCCGTACCCTAAGCCGTACCCTAAGCCTAACCCTAAGCCTAACCCTAACCCTAGGCTACCCTTGACTGCTTCTGCCTCCAATAGATTTCCTAAGCACTAGTGTTTTAAGGAACAGCTTAAAAAGAGAATCCTAATGTGATTTCTTTATAATGGGTGTGTTCCTTATCTTATCCTAGTGTCTAAACTCTTCTCCATGGCTGGACCCCGAAATAATATTCCTTTACGTGCTAAGGTGTATCTAGAGAGTGGGATAGGTTTACTAACTACCCTAACCCTAACGTGTACCCTAACCCTAACCCCTACCCTAACCCTAACACGTACCCTAATCCTAACCCGTACCCTAAACCGAACCCTAACCCTAACACTAACCCTAACACTAACCCTAAGCCATACCCTACGCCGTACCCGAATCCCTCACCGAACCCGTACCCTAAGCCGTACGCTAAGCCTAACCCTAAGGCTAACCCTACCCCTAGGCTACCCTTGACTGCTTCTGACTCCAATAGATTTCCTAAGCACTAGTGTTTTAAGGAACAACTTAAAAAGAGAATCCTAATGTCATTTCTTTATAATGTGTGTGTTCCTTATCTTATCCTAGTGTCTAAACTCTTCTCCATGGCTGGACCTCCAAATAATATTCCTTTACGTGCTGAGGGGTATCTAGAGAGTGGGATAGGTTTAATAACTACCCTAACACTAACACGAACCCTAACCCTAACGCCTACCCTAACACTAACTCGTACCCTAATCCTAAACAATACCCTAAACCGAGCCCTAACCCTAACACTAACCCTAACCCTAACCCTAACCCATACCCTACGCCGTACCCGAAGCCCTCCCCGAACCCGTACCCTAAGCCGTACCCTAAGCCGTACCCTAAGCCTAACCCTAACCCTAGGCTACCCTTGACTGCTTCTGCCTCCAATAGATTTCCTAAGCACTAGTGTTTTAAGGAACAGCTTAAAAAGAGAATCCTAATGTGATTTCTTTATAATGGGTGTGTTCCTTATCTTATCCTAGTGTCTAAACTCTTCTCCATGGCTGAACCGCCAAATAATATTCCTTGACGTGCTAAGGTGTATCTAGAGAGTGGGATAGGTTTAATAACTACCCTAACCCTAACGCGTACCCTAACCCTAACCCCTACCCTAACCCTAACACGTACCCTAATCCTAACCCGTACCCTAAACCGAGCCCTAACCCTAACACTAACCCTAACCCTAACCCTAACCCATACCCTACGCCGTACCCGAAGCCCTCACCGAACCCGTACCCTAAGCCGTACCCTAAGCCTAACCCTAAGCCTAACCCTAACCCTAGGCTACCCTTGACTGCTTCTGCCTCCAATAGATTTCCTAAGCACTAGTGTTTTAAGGAACAACTTAAAAAGAGAATCCTAATGTGATTTCTTTATAATGGGTGTGTTCCTTATCTTATCCTAGTGTCTAAACTCTTCTCCATGGCTGCACCTCCAAATAATATTCCTTTACGTGCTAAGGGGTATCTAGAGAGTGGGATAGGTTTAATAACTACCCTAACACTAACGCGTACCCTAACCCTAACCCCTACCCTAACCCTAACAGGTACCCTAATCCTAACCAATACCCTAAACCGAGCCCTAACCCTAACACTAACCCTAACCCTAACCCTAACCCATACCCTACGCCGTACCCGAAGCCCTCCCCGAACCCGTACCCTAAGCCGTACCCTAAGCCGTACCCTAAGCCTAACCCTAACCCTAGGCTACCCTTGACTGCTTCTGCCTCCAATAGATTTCCTAAGCACTAGTGTTTTAAGGAACAGCTTAAAAAGAGAATCCTAATGTGATTTCTTTATAATGGGGGTGTTCCTTATCTTATCCTAGTGTCTAAACTCTTCTCCATGGCTGGACCTCCAAATAATATTCCTTTACGTGCTAAGGGGTATCTAGAGAGTGGGTTAGGTTTAATAACTACCCTAACACTAACGCGTACCCTAACCCTAACCCCTACCCTATCGCTAACTCGTACCCTAATCCTAACCCGTACCCTAAACCGAGCCCTAACCCTAACACTAACCCTAACCCTAACCCTAACCCATACCCTACGCCGTACCCGAAGCCCTCCCCGAACCCGTACCCTAAGCCGTACCCTAAGCCGTACCCTAAGCCTAACCCTAACCCTAGGCTACCCTTGACTGCTTCTGCCTCCAATAGATTTCCTAAGCACTAGTGTTTTAAGGAACAGCTTAAAAAGAGAATCCTAATGTGATTTCTTTATAATGGGTGTGTTCCTTATCTTATCCTAGTGTCTAAACTCTTCTCCATGGCTGAACCGCCAAATAATATTCCTTGACGTGCTAAGGTGTATCTAGAGAGTGGGATAGGTTTAATAACTACCCTAACCCTAACGCGTACCCTAACCCTAACCCCTACCCTAACCCTAACACGTACCCTAATCCTAACCCGTACCCTAAACCGAGCCCTAACCCTAACACTAACCCTAACCCTAACCCTAACCCATACCCTACGCCGTACCCGAAGCCCTCACCGAACCCGTACCCTAAGCCGTACCCTAAGCCTAACCCTAAGCCTAACCCTAACCCTAGGCTACCCTTGACTGCTTCTGCCTCCAATAGATTTCCTAAGCACTAGTGTTTTAAGGAACAACTTAAAAAGAGAATCCTAATGTGATTTCTTTATAATGGGTGTGTTCCTTATCTTATCCTAGTGTCTAAACTCTTCTCCATGGCTGCACCTCCAAATAATATTCCTTTACGTGCTAAGGGGTATCTAGAGAGTGGGATAGGTTTAATAACTACCCTAACACTAACGCGTACCCTAACCCTAACCCCTACCCTAACCCTAACACGTACCCTAATCCTAACCAATACCCTAAACCGAGCCCTAACCCTAACACTAACCCTAACCCTAACCCTAACCCATACCCTACGCCGTACCCGAAGCCCTCCCCGAACCCGTACCCTAAGCCGTACCCTAAGCCGTACGCTAAGCCTAACCCTAACCCTAGGCTACCCTTGACTGCTTCTGCCTCCAATAGATTTCCTAAGCACTAGTGTTTTAAGGAACAGCTTAAAAAGAGAATCCTAATGTGATTTCTTTATAATGGGTGTGTTCCTTATCTTATCCTAGTGTCTAAACTCTTCTCCATGGCTGGACCCCGAAATAATATTCCTTTACGTGCTAAGGTGTATCTAGAGAGTGGGATAGGTTTACTAACTACCCTAACCCTAACGCGTACCCTAACCCTAACCCCTACCCTAACCCTAACACGTACCCTAATCCTAACCCGTACCCTAAACCGAACCCTAACCCTAACACTAACCCTAACACTAACCCTAAGCCATACCCTACGCCGTACCCGAATCCCTCCCCGAACCCGTACCCTAAGCCTAACCCTAAGCCTAACCCTAACCCTAGGCTACCCTTGACTGCTTCTGCCTCCAATAGATTTCCTAAGCACTAGTGTTTTAAGGAACAACTTAAAAAGAGAATCCTAATGTCATTTCTTTATAATGTGTGTGTTCCTTATCTTATCCTAGTGTCTAAACTCTTCTCCATGGCTGGACCTCCAAATAATATTCCTTTACGTGCTGAGGGGTATCTAGAGAGTGGGATAGGTTTAATAACTACCCTAACACTAACGCGTACCCTAACCCTAACGCCTACCCTAACACTAACTCGTACCCTAATCCTAAACAATACCCTAAACCGAGCCCTAACCCTAACACTAACCCTAACCCTAACCCTAACCCATACCCTACGCCGTACCCGAAGCCCTCCCCGAACCCGTACCCTAAGCCGTACCCTAAGCCGTACCCTAAGCCTAACCCTAACCCTAGGCTACCCTTGACTGCTTCTGCCTCCAATAGATTTCCTAAGCACTAGTGTTTTAAGGAACAGCTTAAAAAGAGAATCCTAATGTGATTTCTTTATAATGGGTGTGTTCCTTATCTTATCCTAGTGTCTAAACTCTTCTCCATGGCTGAACCGCCAAATAATATTCCTTGACGTGCTAAGGTGTATCTAGAGAGTGGGATAGGTTTAATAACTACCCTAACCCTAACGCGTACCCTAACCCTAACCCCTACCCTAACCCTAACACGTACCCTAATCCTAACCCGTACCCTAAACCGAGCCCTAACCCTAACACTAACCCTAACCCTAACCCTAACCCATACCCTACGCCGTACCCGAAGCCCTCACCGAACCCGTACCCTAAGCCGTACCCTAAGCCTAACCCTAAGCCTAACCCTAACCCTAGGCTACCCTTGACTGCTTCTGCCTCCAATAGATTTCCTAAGCACTAGTGTTTTAAGGAACAACTTAAAAAGAGAATCCTAATGTGATTTCTTTATAATGGGTGTGTTCCTTATCTTATCCTAGTGTCTAAACTCTTCTCCATGGCTGCACCTCCAAATAATATTCCTTTACGTGCTAAGGGGTATCTAGAGAGTGGGATAGGTTTAATAACTACCCTAACACTAACGCGTACCCTAACCCTAACCCCTACCCTAACCCTAACACGTACCCTAATCCTAACCAATACCCTAAACCGAGCCCTAACCCTAACACTAACCCTAACCCTAACCCTAACCCATACCCTACGCCGTACCCGAAGCCCTCCCCGAACCCCTACCCTAAGCCGTACCCTAAGCCGTACCCTAAGCCTAACCCTAACCCTAGGCTACCCTTGACTGCTTCTGCCTCCAATAGATTTCCTAAGCACTAGTGTTTTAAGGAACAGCTTAAAAAGAGAATCCTAATGTGATTTCTTTATAATGGGTGTGTTCCTTATCTTATCCTAGTGTCTAAACTCTTCTCCATGGCTGGACCTCCAAATAATATTCCTTTACGTGCTAAGGGGTATCTAGAGAGTGGGTTAGGTTTAATAACTACCCTAACACTAACGCGAACCCTAACCCTAAACCCTACCCTATCGCTAACTCGTACCCTAATCCTAACCCGTACCCTAAACCGAGCCCTAACCCTAACACTAACCCTAACCCTAACCCTAACCCATACCCTACGCCGTACCCGAAGCCCTCCCCGAACCCGTACCCTAAGCCGTACCCTAAGCCGTACCCTAAGCCTAACCCTAACCCTAGGCTACCCTTGACTGCTTCTGCCTCCAATAGATTTCCTAAGCACTAGTGTTTTAAGGAACAGCTTAAAAAGAGAATCCTAATGTGATTTCTTTATAATGGGTGTGTTCCTTATCTTATCCTAGTGTCTAAACTCTTCTCCATGGCTGAACCGCCAAATAATATTCCTTGACGTGCTAAGGTGTATCTAGAGAGTGGGATAGGTTTAATAACTACCCTAACCCTAACGCGTACCCTAACCCTAACCCCTACCCTAACCCTAACACGTACCCTAATCCTAACCCGTACCCTAAACCGAGCCCTAACCCTAACACTAACCCTAACCCTAACCCTAACCCATACCCTACGCCGTACCCGAAGCCCTCCCCGAACCCGTACCCTAAGCCGTACCCTAAGCCGTACCCTAAGCCTAACCCTAACCCTAGGCTACCCTTGACTGCTTCTGCCTCCAATAGATTTCCTAAGCACTAGTGTTTTAAGGAACAGCTTAAAAAGAGAATCCTAATGTGATTTCTTTATAATGGGTGTGTTCCTTATCTTATCCTAGTGTCTAAACTCTTCTCCATGGCTGAACCGCCAAATAATATTCCTTGACGTGCTAAGGTGTATCTAGAGAGTGGGATAGGTTTAATAACTACCCTAACCCTAACGCGTACCCTAACCCTAACCCCTACCCTAACCCTAACACGTACCCTAATCCTAACCCCTACCCTAAACCGAGCCCTAACCCTAACACTAACCCTAACCCTAACCCTAACCCATACCCTACGCCGTACCCGAAGCCCTCACCGAACCCGTACCCTAAGCCGTACCCTAAGCCTAACCCTAAGCCTAACCCTAACCCTAGGCTACCCTTGACTGCTTCTGCCTCCAATAGATTTCCTAAGCACTAGTGTTTTAAGGAACAACTTAAAAAGAGAATCCTAATGTGATTTCTTTATAATGGGTGTGTTCCTTATCTTATCCTAGTGTCTAAACTCTTCTCCATGGCTGCACCTCCAAATAATATTCCTTTACGTGCTAAGGGGTATCTAGAGAGTGGGATAGGTTTAATAACTACCCTAACACTAACGCGTACCCTAACCCTAACCCCTACCCTAACCCTAACACGTACCCTAATCCTAACCAATACCCTAAACCGAGCCCTAACCCTAACACTAACCCTAACCCTAACCCTAACCCATACCCTACGCCGTACCCGAAGCCCTCCCCGAACCCGTACCCTAAGCCGTACCCTAAGCCGTACCCTAAGCCTAACCCTAACCCTAGGCTACCCTTGACTGCTTCTGCCTCCAATAGATTTCCTAAGCACTAGTGTTTTAAGGAACAACTTAAAAAGAGAATCCTAATGTGATTTCTTTATAATGGGTGTGTTCCTTATCTTATCCTAGTGTCTAAACTCTTCTCCATGGCTGCACCTCCAAATAATATTCCTTTACGTGCTAAGGGGTATCTAGAGAGTGGGATAGGTTTAATAACTACCCTAACACTAACGCGTACCCTAACCCTAACCCCTACCCTAACCCTAACACGTACCCTAATCCTAACCAATACCCTAAACCGAGCCCTAACCCTAACACTAACCCTAACCCTAACCCTAACCCATACCCTACGCCGTACCCGAAGCCCTCCCCGAACCCGTACCCTAAGCCGTACCCTAAGCCGTACGCTAAGCCTAACCCTAACCCTAGGCTACCCTTGACTGCTTCTGCCTCCAATAGATTTCCTAAGCACTAGTGTTTTAAGGAACAGCTTAAAAAGAGAATCCTAATGTGATTTCTTTATAATGGGTGTGTTCCTTATCTTATCCTAGTGTCTAAACTCTTCTCCATGGCTGGACCCCGAAATAATATTCCTTTACGTGCTAAGGTGTATCTAGAGAGTGGGATAGGTTTACTAACTACCCTAACCCTAACGCGTACCCTAACCCTAACCCCTACCCTAACCCTAACACGTACCCTAATCCTAACCCGTACCCTAAACCGAACCCTAACCCTAACACTAACCCTAACACTAACCCTAAGCCATACCCTACGCCGTACCCGAATCCCTCCCCGAACCCGTACCCTAAACCGGACCCTAAGCCTAACCCTAAGCCTAACCCTAACCCTAGGCTACCCTTGACTGCTTCTGCCTCCAATAGATTTCCTAAGCACTAGTGTTTTAAGGAACAGCTTAAAAAGAGAATCCTAATGTGATTTCTTTATAATGGGTGTGTTCCTTATCTTATCCTAGTGTCTAAACTCTTCTCCATGGCTGGACCTCCAAATAATATTCCTTTACGTGCTAAGGGGTATCTAGAGAGTTGGTTAGGTTTAATAACTACCCTAACACTAACGCGTACCCTAACCCTAAAACCTACCCTATCGCTAACTCGTACCCTAATCCTAACCCGTACCCTAAACCGAGCCCTAACCCTAACACTAACCCTAACCCTAACCCTAACCCATACCCTACGCCGTACCCGAAGCCCTCCCCGAACCCGTACCCTAAGCCGTACCCTAAGCCGTACCCTAAGCCTAACCCTAACCCTAGGCTACCCTTGACTGCTTCTGCCTCCAATAGATTTCCTAAGCACTAGTGTTTTAAGGAACAGCTTAAAAAGAGAATCCTAATGTGATTTCTTTATAATGGGTGTGTTCCTTATCTTATCCTAGTGTCTAAACTCTTCTCCATGGCTGAACCGCCAAATAATATTCCTTGACGTGCTAAGGTGTATCTAGAGAGTGGGATAGGTTTAATAACTACCCTAACCCTAACGCGTACCCTAACCCTAACCCCTACCCTAACCCTAACACGTACCCTAATCCTAACCCGTACCCTAAACCGAGCCCTAACCCTAACACTAACCCTAACCCTAACCCTAACCCATATCCTACGCCGTACCCGAAGCCCTCACCGAACCCGTACCCTAAGCCGTACCCTAAGCCTAACCCTAAGCCTAACCCTAACCCTAGGCTACCCTTGACTGCTTCTGCCTCCAATAGATTTCCTAAGCACTAGTGTTTTAAGGAACAACTTAAAAAGAGAATCCTAATGTGATTTCTTTATAATGGGTGTGTTCCTTATCTTATCCTAGTGTCTAAACTCTTCTCCATGGCTGCACCTCCAAATAATATTCCTTTACGTGCTAAGGGGTATCTAGAGAGTGGGATAGGTTTAATAACTACCCTAACACTAACGCGTACCCTAACCCTAACCCCTACCCTAACCCTAACACGTACCCTAATCCTAACCAATACCCTAAACCGAGCCCTAACCCTAACACTAACCCTAACCCTAACCCTAACCCATACCCTACGCCGTACCCGAAGCCCTCCCCGAACCCGTACCCTAAGCCGTACCCTAAGCCGTACGCTAAGCCTAACCCTAACCCTAGGCTACCCTTGACTGCTTCTGCCTCCAATAGATTTCCTAAGCACTAGTGTTTTAAGGAACAGCTTAAAAAGAGAATCCTAATGTGATTTCTTTATAATGGGTGTGTTCCTTATCTTATCCTAGTGTCTAAACTCTTCTCCATGGCTGAACCGCCAAATAATATTCCTTGACGTGCTAAGGTGTATCTAGAGAGTGGGATAGGTTTAATAACTACCCTAACCCTAACGCGTACCCTAACCCTAACCCCTACCCTAACCCTAACACGTACCCTAATCCTAACCCGTACCCTAAACCGAGCCCTAACCCTAACACTAACCCTAACCCTAACCCTAACCCATACCCTACGCCGTACCCGAAGCCCTCCCCGAACCCGTACCCTAAGCCGTACCCTAAGCCGTACCCTAAGCCTAACCCTAACCCTAGGCTACCCTTGACTGCTTCTGCCTCCAATAGATTTCCTAAGCACTAGTGTTTTAAGGAACAGCTTAAAAAGAGAATCCTAATGTGATTTCTTTATAATGGGGGTGTTCCTTATCTTATCCTAGTGTCTAAACTCTTCTCCATGGCTGGACCTCCAAATAATATTCCTTTACGTGCTAAGGGGTATCTAGAGAGTGGGTTAGGTTTAATAACTACCCTAACACTAACGCGTACCCTAACCCTAAACCCTACCCTATCGCTAACTCGTACCCTAATCCTAACCCGTACCCTAAACCGAGCCCTAACCCTAACACTAACCCTAACCCTAACCCTAACCCATACCCTACGCCGTACCCGAAGCCCTCCCCGAACCCGTACCCTAAGCCGTACCCTAAGCCGTACCCTAAGCCTAACCCTAACCCTAGGCTACCCTTGACTGCTTCTGCCTCCAATAGATTTCCTAAGCACTAGTGTTTTAAGGAACAGCTTAAAAAGAGAATCCTAATGTGATTTCTTTATAATGGGTGTGTTCCTTATCTTATCCTAGTGTCTAAACTCTTCTCCATGGCTGAACCGCCAAATAATATTCCTTGACGTGCTAAGGTGTATCTAGAGAGTGGGATAGGTTTAATAACTACCCTAACCCTAACGCGTACCCTAACCCTAACCCCTACCCTAACCCTAACACGTACCCTAATCCTAACCCGTACCCTAAACCGAGCCCTAACCCTAACACTAACCCTAACCCTAACCCTAACCCATACCCTACGCCGTACCCGAAGCCCTCACCGAACCCGTACCCTAAGCCGTACCCTATGCCTAACCCTAAGCCTAACCCTAACCCTAGGCTACCCTTGACTGCTTCTGCCTCCAATAGATTTCCTAAGCACTAGTGTTTTAAGGAACAACTTAAAAAGAGAATCCTAATGTGATTTCTTTATAATGGGTGTGTTCCTTATCTTATCCTAGTGTCTAAACTCTTCTCCATGGCTGCACCTCCAAATAATATTCCTTTACGTGCTAAGGGGTATCTAGAGAGTGGGATAGGTTTAATAACTACCCTAACACTAACGCGTACCCTAACCCTAACCCCTACCCTAACCCTAACACGTACCCTAATCCTAACCAATACCCTAAACCGAGCCCTAACCCTAACACTAACCCTAACCCTAACCCTAACCCATACCCTACGCCGTACCCGAAGCCCTCCCCGAACCCGTACCCTAAGCCGTACCCTAAGCCGTACGCTAAGCCTAACCCTAACCCTAGGCTACCCTTGACTGCTTCTGCCTCCAATAGATTTCCTAAGCACTAGTGTTTTAAGGAACAGCTTAAAAAGAGAATCCTAATGTGATTTCTTTATAATGGGTGTGTTCCTTATCTTATCCTAGTGTCTAAACTCTTCTCCATGGCTGGACCCCGAAATAATATTCCTTTACGTGCTAAGGTGTATCTAGAGAGTGGGATAGGTTTACTAACTACCCTAACCCTAACGCGTACCCTAACCCTAACCCCTACCCTAACCCTAACACGTACCCTAATCCTAACCCGTACCCTAAACCGAACCCTAACCCTAACACTAACCCTAACACTAACCCTAAGCCATACCCTACGCCGTACCCGAATCCCTCCCCGAACCCGTACCCTAAGCCTAACCCTAAGCCTAACCCTAACCCTAGGCTACCCTTGACTGCTTCTGCCTCCAATAGATTTCCTAAGCACTAGTGTTTTAAGGAACAACTTAAAAAGAGAATCCTAATGTCATTTCTTTATAATGTGTGTGTTCCTTATCTTATCCTAGTGTCTAAACTCTTCTCCATGGCTGGACCTCCAAATAATATTCCTTTACGTGCTGAGGGGTATCTAGAGAGTGGGATAGGTTTAATAACTACCCTAACACTAACGCGTACCCTAACCCTAACGCCTACCCTAACACTAACTCGTACCCTAATCCTAAACAATACCCTAAACCGAGCCCTAACCCTAACACTAACCCTAACCCTAACCCTAACCCATACCCTACGCCGTACCCGAAGCCCTCCCCGAACCCGTACCCTAAGCCGTACCCTAAGCCGTACCCTAAGCCTAACCCTAACCCTAGGCTACCCTTGACTGCTTCTGCCTCCAATAGATTTCCTAAGCACTAGTGTTTTAAGGAACAGCTTAAAAAGAGAATCCTAATGTGATTTCTTTATAATGGGTGTGTTCCTTATCTTATCCTAGTGTCTAAACTCTTCTCCATGGCTGAACCGCCAAATAATATTCCTTGACGTGCTAAGGTGTATCTAGAGAGTGGGATAGGTTTAATAACTACCCTAACCCTAACGCGTACCCTAACCCTAACCCCTACCCTAACCCTAACACGTACCCTAATCCTAACCCGTACCCTAAACCGAGCCCTAACCCTAACACTAACCCTAACCCTAACCCTAACCCATACCCTACGCCGTACCCGAAGCCCTCACCGAACCCGTACCCTAAGCCGTACCCTAAGCCTAACCCTAAGCCTAACCCTAACCCTAGGCTACCCTTGACTGCTTCTGCCTCCAATAGATTTCCTAAGCACTAGTGTTTTAAGGAACAACTTAAAAAGAGAATCCTAATGTGATTTCTTTATAATGGGTGTGTTCCTTATCTTATCCTAGTGTCTAAACTCTTCTCCATGGCTGCACCTCCAAATAATATTCCTTTACGTGCTAAGGGGTATCTAGAGAGTGGGATAGGTTTAATAACTACCCTAACACTAACGCGTACCCTAACCCTAACCCCTACCCTAACCCTAACACGTACCCTAATCCTAACCAATACCCTAAACCGAGCCCTAACCCTAACACTAACCCTAACCCTAACCCTAACCCATACCCTACGCCGTACCCGAAGCCCTCCCCGAACCCCTACCCTAAGCCGTACCCTAAGCCGTACCCTAAGCCTAACCCTAACCCTAGGCTACCCTTGACTGCTTCTGCCTCCAATAGATTTCCTAAGCACTAGTGTTTTAAGGAACAGCTTAAAAAGAGAATCCTAATGTGATTTCTTTATAATGGGTGTGTTCCTTATCTTATCCTAGTGTCTAAACTCTTCTCCATGGCTGGACCTCCAAATAATATTCCTTTACGTGCTAAGGGGTATCTAGAGAGTGGGTTAGGTTTAATAACTACCCTAACACTAACGCGTACCCTAACCCTAAACCCTACCCTATCGCTAACTCGTACCCTAATCCTAACCCGTACCCTAAACCGAGCCCTAACCCTAACACTAACCCTAACCCTAACCCTAACCCATACCCTACGCCGTACCCGAAGCCCTCCCCGAACCCGTACCCTAAGCCGTACCCTAAGCCGTACCCTAAGCCTAACCCTAACCCTAGGCTACCCTTGACTGCTTCTGCCTCCAATAGATTTCCTAAGCACTAGTGTTTTAAGGAACAGCTTAAAAAGAGAATCCTAATGTGATTTCTTTATAATGGGTGTGTTCCTTATCTTATCCTAGTGTCTAAACTCTTCTCCATGGCTGAACCGCCAAATAATATTCCTTGACGTGCTAAGGTGTATCTAGAGAGTGGGATAGGTTTAATAACTACCCTAACCCTAACGCGTACCCTAACCCTAACCCCTACCCTAACCCTAACACGTACCCTAATCCTAACCCGTACCCTAAACCGAGCCCTAACCCTAACACTAACCCTAACCCTAACCCTAACCCATACCCTACGCCGTACCCGAAGCCCTCCCCGAACCCGTACCCTAAGCCGTACCCTAAGCCGTACCCTAAGCCTAACCCTAACCCTAGGCTACCCTTGACTGCTTCTGCCTCCAATAGATTTCCTAAGCACTAGTGTTTTAAGGAACAGCTTAAAAAGAGAATCCTAATGTGATTTCTTTATAATGGGTGTGTTCCTTATCTTATCCTAGTGTCTAAACTCTTCTCCATGGCTGAACCGCCAAATAATATTCCTTGACGTGCTAAGGTGTATCTAGAGAGTGGGATAGGTTTAATAACTACCCTAACCCTAACGCGTACCCTAACCCTAACCCCTACCCTAACCCTAACACGTACCCTAATCCTAACCCCTACCCTAAACCGAGCCCTAACCCTAACACTAACCCTAACCCTAACCCTAACCCATACCCTACGCCGTACCCGAAGCCCTCACCGAACCCGTACCCTAAGCCGTACCCTAAGCCTAACCCTAAGCCTAACCCTAACCCTAGGCTACCCTTGACTGCTTCTGCCTCCAATAGATTTCCTAAGCACTAGTGTTTTAAGGAACAACTTAAAAAGAGAATCCTAATGTGATTTCTTTATAATGGGTGTGTTCCTTATCTTATCCTAGTGTCTAAACTCTTCTCCATGGCTGCACCTCCAAATAATATTCCTTTACGTGCTAAGGGGTATCTAGAGAGTGGGATAGGTTTAATAACTACCCTAACACTAACGCGTACCCTAACCCTAACCCCTACCCTAACCCTAACACGTACCCTAATCCTAACCAATACCCTAAACCGAGCCCTAACCCTAACACTAACCCTAACCCTAACCCTAACCCATACCCTACGCCGTACCCGAAGCCCTCCCCGAACCCGTACCCTAAGCCGTACCCTAAGCCTAACCCTAAGCCTAACCCTAACCCTAGGCTACCCTTGACTGCTTCTGCCTCCAATAGATTTCCTAAGCACTAGTGTTTTAAGGAACAACTTAAAAAGAGAATCCTAATGTGATTTCTTTATAATGGGTGTGTTCCTTATCTTATCCTAGTGTCTAAACTCTTCTCCATGGCTGCACCTCCAAATAATATTCCTTTACGTGCTAAGGGGTATCTAGAGAGTGGGATAGGTTTAATAACTACCCTAACACTAACGCGTACCCTAACCCTAACCCCTACCCTAACCCTAACACGTACCCTAATCCTAACCAATACCCTAAACCGAGCCCTAACCCTAACACTAACCCTAACCCTAACCCTAACCCATACCCTACGCCGTACCCGAAGCCCTCCCCGAACCCGTACCCTAAGCCGTACCCTAAGCCGTACGCTAAGCCTAACCCTAACCCTAGGCTACCCTTGACTGCTTCTGCCTCCAATAGATTTCCTAAGCACTAGTGTTTTAAGGAACAGCTTAAAAAGAGAATCCTAATGTGATTTCTTTATAATGGGTGTGTTCCTTATCTTATCCTAGTGTCTAAACTCTTCTCCATGGCTGGACCCCGAAATAATATTCCTTTACGTGCTAAGGTGTATCTAGAGAGTGGGATAGGTTTACTAACTACCCTAACCCTAACGCGTACCCTAACCCTAACCCCTACCCTAACCCTAACACGTACCCTAATCCTAACCCGTACCCTAAACCGAACCCTAACCCTAACACTAACCCTAACACTAACCCTAAGCCATACCCTACGCCGTACCCGAATCCCTCCCCGAACCCGTACCCTAAACCGGACCCTAAGCCTAACCCTAAGCCTAACCCTAACCCTAGGCTACCCTTGACTGCTTCTGCCTCCAATAGATTTCCTAAGCACTAGTGTTTTAAGGAACAGCTTAAAAAGAGAATCCTAATGTGATTTCTTTATAATGGGTGTGTTCCTTATCTTATCCTAGTGTCTAAACTCTTCTCCATGGCTGGACCTCCAAATAATATTCCTTTACGTGCTAAGGGGTATCTAGAGAGTTGGTTAGGTTTAATAACTACCCTAACACTAACGCGTACCCTAACCCTAAAACCTACCCTATCGCTAACTCGTACCCTAATCCTAACCCGTACCCTAAACCGAGCCCTAACCCTAACACTAACCCTAACCCTAACCCTAACCCATACCCTACGCCGTACCCGAAGCCCTCCCCGAACCCGTACCCTAAGCCGTACCCTAAGCCGTACCCTAAGCCTAACCCTAACCCTAGGCTACCCTTGACTGCTTCTGCCTCCAATAGATTTCCTAAGCACTAGTGTTTTAAGGAACAGCTTAAAAAGAGAATCCTAATGTGATTTCTTTATAATGGGTGTGTTCCTTATCTTATCCTAGTGTCTAAACTCTTCTCCATGGCTGAACCGCCAAATAATATTCCTTGACGTGCTAAGGTGTATCTAGAGAGTGGGATAGGTTTAATAACTACCCTAACCCTAACGCGTACCCTAACCCTAACCCCTACCCTAACCCTAACACGTACCCTAATCCTAACCCGTACCCTAAACCGAGCCCTAACCCTAACACTAACCCTAACCCTAACCCTAACCCATATCCTACGCCGTACCCGAAGCCCTCACCGAACCCGTACCCTAAGCCGTACCCTAAGCCTAACCCTAAGCCTAACCCTAACCCTAGGCTACCCTTGACTGCTTCTGCCTCCAATAGATTTCCTAAGCACTAGTGTTTTAAGGAACAACTTAAAAAGAGAATCCTAATGTGATTTCTTTATAATGGGTGTGTTCCTTATCTTATCCTAGTGTCTAAACTCTTCTCCATGGCTGCACCTCCAAATAATATTCCTTTACGTGCTAAGGGGTATCTAGAGAGTGGGATAGGTTTAATAACTACCCTAACACTAACGCGTACCCTAACCCTAACCCCTACCCTAACCCTAACACGTACCCTAATCCTAACCAATACCCTAAACCGAGCCCTAACCCTAACACTAACCCTAACCCTAACCCTAACCCATACCCTACGCCGTACCCGAAGCCCTCCCCGAATCCGTACCCTAAGCCGTACCCTAAGCCGTACGCTAAGCCTAACCCTAACCCTAGGCTACCCTTGACTGCTTCTGCCTCCAATAGATTTCCTAAGCACTAGTGTTTTAAGGAACAGCTTAAAAAGAGAATCCTAATGTGATTTCTTTATAATGGGTGTGTTCCTTATCTTATCCTAGTGTCTAAACTCTTCTCCATGGCTGAACCGCCAAATAATATTCCTTGACGTGCTAAGGTGTATCTAGAGAGTGGGATAGGTTTAATAACTACCCTAACCCTAACGCGTACCCTAACCCTAACCCCTACCCTAACCCTAACACGTACCCTAATCCTAACCCGTACCCTAAACCGAGCCCTAACCCTAACACTAACCCTAACCCTAACCCTAACCCATACCCTACGCCGTACCCGAAGCCCTCACCGAACCCGTACCCTAAGCCGTACCCTAAGCCTAACCCTAAGCCTAACCCTAACCCTAGGCTACCCTTGACTGCTTCTGCCTCCAATAGATTTCCTAAGCACTAGTGTTTTAAGGAACAACTTAAAAAGAGAATCCTAATGTGATTTCTTTATAATGGGTGTGTTCCTTATCTTATCCTAGTGTCTAAACTCTTCTCCATGGCTGCACCTCCAAATAATATTCCTTTACGTGCTAAGGGGTATCTAGAGAGTGGGATAGGTTTAATAACTACCCTAACACTAACGCGTACCCTAACCCTAACCCCTACCCTAACCCTAACACGTACCCTATTCCTAACCAATACCCTAAACCGAGCCCTAACCCTAACACTAACCCTAACCCTAACCCTAACCCATACCCTACGCCGTACCCGAAGCCCTCCCCGAACCCGTACCCTAAGCCGTACCCTAAGCCGTACCCTAAGCCTAACCCTAACCCTAGGCTACCCTTGACTGCTTCTGCCTCCAATAGATTTCCTAAGCACTAGTGTTTTAAGGAACAGCTTAAAAAGAGAATCCTAATGTGATTTCTTTATAATGGGTGTGTTCCTTATCTTATCCTAGTGTCTAAACTCTTCTCCATGGCTGGACCCCGAAATAATATTCCTTTACGTGCTAAGGTGTATCTAGAGAGTGGGATAGGTTTACTAACTACCCTAACCCTAACGCGTACCCTAACCCTAACCCCTACCCTAACCCTAACACGTACCCTAATCCTAACCCGTACCCTAAACCGAACCCTAACCCTAACACTAACCCTAACACTAACCCTAAGCCATACCCTACGCCGTACCCGAAGCCCTCCCCGAACCCGTACCCTAAGCCGTACCCTAAGCCGTACCCTAAGCCTAACCCTAACCCTAGGCTACCCTTGACTGCTTCTGCCTCCAATAGATTTCCTAAGCACTAGTGTTTTAAGGAACAGCTTAAAAAGAGAATCCTAATGTGATTTCTTTATAATGGGTGTGTTCCTTATCTTATCCTAGTGTCTAAACTCTTCTCCATGGCTGAACCGCCAAATAATATTCCTTGACGTGCTAAGGTGTATCTAGAGAGTGGGATAGGTTTAATAACTACCCTAACCCTAACGCGTACCCTAACCCTAACCCCTACCCTAACCCTAACACGTACCCTAATCCTAACCCGTACCCTAAACCGAGCCCTAACCCTAACACTAACCCTAACCCTAACCCTAACCCATATCCTACGCCGTACCCGAAGCCCTCACCGAACCCGTACCCTAAGCCGTACCCTAAGCCTAACCCTAAGCCTAACCCTAACCCTAGGCTACCCTTGACTGCTTCTGCCTCCAATAGATTTCCTAAGCACTAGTGTTTTAAGGAACAACTTAAAAAGAGAATCCTAATGTGATTTCTTTATAATGGGTGTGTTCCTTATCTTATCCTAGTGTCTAAACTCTTCTCCATGGCTGCACCTCCAAATAATATTCCTTTACGTGCTAAGGGGTATCTAGAGAGTGGGATAGGTTTAATAACTACCCTAACACTAACGCGTACCCTAACCCTAACCCCTACCCTAACCCTAACACGTACCCTAATCCTAACCAATACCCTAAACCGAGCCCTAACCCTAACACTAACCCTAACCCTAACCCTAACCCATACCCTACGCCGTACCCGAAGCCCTCCCCGAACCCGTACCCTAAGCCGTACCCTAAGCCGTACGCTAAGCCTAACCCTAACCCTAGGCTACCCTTGACTGCTTCTGCCTCCAATAGATTTCCTAAGCACTAGTGTTTTAAGGAACAGCTTAAAAAGAGAATCCTAATGTGATTTCTTTATAATGGGTGTGTTCCTTATCTTATCCTAGTGTCTAAACTCTTCTCCATGGCTGAACCGCCAAATAATATTCCTTGACGTGCTAAGGTGTATCTAGAGAGTGGGATAGGTTTAATAACTACCCTAACCCTAACGCGTACCCTAACCCTAACCCCTACCCTAACCCTAACACGTACCCTAATCCTAACCCGTACCCTAAACCGAGCCCTAACCCTAACACTAACCCTAACCCTAACCCTAACCCATACCCTACGCCGTACCCGAAGCCCTCCCCGAACCCGTACCCTAAGCCGTACCCTAAGCCGTACCCTAAGCCTAACCCTAACCCTAGGCTACCCTTGACTGCTTCTGCCTCCAATAGATTTCCTAAGCACTAGTGTTTTAAGGAACAGCTTAAAAAGAGAATCCTAATGTGATTTCTTTATAATGGGTGTGTTCCTTATCTTATCCTAGTGTCTAAACTCTTCTCCATGGCTGAACCGCCAAATAATATTCCTTGACGTGCTAAGGTGTATCTAGAGAGTGGGATAGGTTTAATAACTACCCTAACCCTAACGCGTACCCTAACCCTAACCCCTACCCTAACCCTAACACGTACCCTAATCCTAACCCCTACCCTAAACCGAGCCCTAACCCTAACACTAACCCTAACCCTAACCCTAACCCATACCCTACGCCGTACCCGAAGCCCTCACCGAACCCGTACCCTAAGCCGTACCCTAAGCCTAACCCTAAGCCTAACCCTAACCCTAGGCTACCCTTGACTGCTTCTGCCTCCAATAGATTTCCTAAGCACTAGTGTTTTAAGGAACAACTTAAAAAGAGAATCCTAATGTGATTTCTTTATAATGGGTGTGTTCCTTATCTTATCCTAGTGTCTAAACTCTTCTCCATGGCTGCACCTCCAAATAATATTCCTTTACGTGCTAAGGGGTATCTACAGAGTGGGATAGGTTTAATAACTACCCTAACACTAACGCGTACCCTAACCCTAACCCCTACCCTAACCCTAACACGTACCCTAATCCTAACCAATACCCTAAACCGAGCCCTAACCCTAACACTAACCCTAACCCTAACCCTAACCCATACCCTACGCCGTACCCGAAGCCCTCCCCGAACCCGTACCCTAAGCCGTACCCTAAGCCGTACCCTAAGCCTAACCCTAACCCTAGGCTACCCTTGACTGCTTCTGCCTCCAATAGATTTCCTAAGCACTAGTGTTTTAAGGAACAACTTAAAAAGAGAATCCTAATGTGATTTCTTTATAATGGGTGTGTTCCTTATCTTATCCTAGTGTCTAAACTCTTCTCCATGGCTGCACCTCCAAATAATATTCCTTTACGTGCTAAGGGGTATCTAGAGAGTGGGATAGGTTTAATAACTACCCTAACACTAACGCGTACCCTAACCCTAACCCCTACCCTAACCCTAACACGTACCCTAATCCTAACCAATACCCTAAACCGAGCCCTAACCCTAACACTAACCCTAACCCTAACCCTAACCCATACCCTACGCCGTACCCGAAGCCCTCCCCGAACCCGTACCCTAAGCCGTACCCTAAGCCGTACGCTAAGCCTAACCCTAACCCTAGGCTACCCTTGACTGCTTCTGCCTCCAATAGATTTCCTAAGCACTAGTGTTTTAAGGAACAGCTTAAAAAGAGAATCCTAATGTGATTTCTTTATAATGGGTGTGTTCCTTATCTTATCCTAGTGTCTAAACTCTTCTCCATGGCTGGACCCCGAAATAATATTCCTTTACGTGCTAAGGTGTATCTAGAGAGTGGGATAGGTTTACTAACTACCCTAACCCTAACGCGTACCCTAACCCTAACCCCTACCCTAACCCTAACACGTACCCTAATCCTAACCCGTACCCTAAACCGAACCCTAACCCTAACACTAACCCTAACACTAACCCTAAGCCATACCCTACGCCGTACCCGAATCCCTCCCCGAACCCGTACCCTAAACCGGACCCTAAGCCTAACCCTAAGCCTAACCCTAACCCTAGGCTACCCTTGACTGCTTCTGCCTCCAATAGATTTCCTAAGCACTAGTGTTTTAAGGAACAGCTTAAAAAGAGAATCCTAATGTGATTTCTTTATAATGGGTGTGTTCCTTATCTTATCCTAGTGTCTAAACTCTTCTCCATGGCTGGACCTCCAAATAATATTCCTTTACGTGCTAAGGGGTATCTAGAGAGTTGGTTAGGTTTAATAACTACCCTAACACTAACGCGTACCCTAACCCTAAAACCTACCCTATCGCTAACTCGTACCCTAATCCTAACCCGTACCCTAAACCGAGCCCTAACCCTAACACTAACCCTAACCCTAACCCTAACCCATACCCTACGCCGTACCCGAAGCCCTCCCCGAACCCGTACCCTAAGCCGTACCCTAAGCCGTACCCTAAGCCTAACCCTAACCCTAGGCTACCCTTGACTGCTTCTGCCTCCAATAGATTTCCTAAGCACTAGTGTTTTAAGGAACAGCTTAAAAAGAGAATCCTAATGTGATTTCTTTATAATGGGTGTGTTCCTTATCTTATCCTAGTGTCTAAACTCTTCTCCATGGCTGAACCGCCAAATAATATTCCTTGACGTGCTAAGGTGTATCTAGAGAGTGGGATAGGTTTAATAACTACCCTAACCCTAACGCGTACCCTAACCCTAACCCCTACCCTAACCCTAACACGTACCCTAATCCTAACCCGTACCCTAAACCGAGCCCTAACCCTAACACTAACCCTAACCCTAACCCTAACCCATATCCTACGCCGTACCCGAAGCCCTCACCGAACCCGTACCCTAAGCCGTACCCTAAGCCTAACCCTAAGCCTAACCCTAACCCTAGGCTACCCTTGACTGCTTCTGCCTCCAATAGATTTCCTAAGCACTAGTGTTTTAAGGAACAACTTAAAAAGAGAATCCTAATGTGATTTCTTTATAATGGGTGTGTTCCTTATCTTATCCTAGTGTCTAAACTCTTCTCCATGGCTGCACCTCCAAATAATATTCCTTTACGTGCTAAGGGGTATCTAGAGAGTGGGATAGGTTTAATAACTACCCTAACACTAACGCGTACCCTAACCCTAACCCCTACCCTAACCCTAACACGTACCCTAATCCTAACCAATACCCTAAACCGAGCCCTAACCCTAACACTAACCCTAACCCTAACCCTAACCCATACCCTACGCCGTACCCGAAGCCCTCCCCGAACCCGTACCCTAAGCCGTACCCTAAGCCGTACGCTAAGCCTAACCCTAACCCTAGGCTACCCTTGACTGCTTCTGCCTCCAATAGATTTCCTAAGCACTAGTGTTTTAAGGAACAGCTTAAAAAGAGAATCCTAATGTGATTTCTTTATAATGGGTGTGTTCCTTATCTTATCCTAGTGTCTAAACTCTTCTCCATGGCTGAACCGCCAAATAATATTCCTTGACGTGCTAAGGTGTATCTAGAGAGTGGGATAGGTTTAATAACTACCCTAACCCTAACGCGTACCCTAACCCTAACCCCTACCCTAACCCTAACACGTACCCTAATCCTAACCCGTACCCTAAACCGAGCCCTAACCCTAACACTAACCCTAACCCTAACCCTAACCCATACCCTACGCCGTACCCGAAGCCCTCCCCGAACCCGTACCCTAAGCCGTACCCTAAGCCGTACCCTAAGCCTAACCCTAACCCTAGGCTACCCTTGACTGCTTCTGCCTCCAATAGATTTCCTAAGCACTAGTGTTTTAAGGAACAGCTTAAAAAGAGAATCCTAATGTGATTTCTTTATAATGGGGGTGTTCCTTATCTTATCCTAGTGTCTAAACTCTTCTCCATGGCTGGACCTCCAAATAATATTCCTTTACGTGCTAAGGGGTATCTAGAGAGTGGGTTAGGTTTAATAACTACCCTAACACTAACGCGTACCCTAACCCTAAACCCTACCCTATCGCTAACTCGTACCCTAATCCTAACCCGTACCCTAAACCGAGCCCTAACCCTAACACTAACCCTAACCCTAACCCTAACCCATACCCTACGCCGTACCCGAAGCCCTCCCCGAACCCGTACCCTAAGCCGTACCCTAAGCCGTACCCTAAGCCTAACCCTAACCCTAGGCTACCCTTGACTGCTTCTGCCTCCAATAGATTTCCTAAGCACTAGTGTTTTAAGGAACAGCTTAAAAAGAGAATCCTAATGTGATTTCTTTATAATGGGTGTGTTCCTTATCTTATCCTAGTGTCTAAACTCTTCTCCATGGCTGAACCGCCAAATAATATTCCTTGACGTGCTAAGGTGTATCTAGAGAGTGGGATAGGTTTAATAACTACCCTAACCCTAACGCGTACCCTAACCCTAACCCCTACCCTAACCCTAACACGTACCCTAATCCTAACCCGTACCCTAAACCGAGCCCTAACCCTAACACTAACCCTAACCCTAACCCTAACCCATACCCTACGCCGTACCCGAAGCCCTCACCGAACCCGTACCCTAAGCCGTACCCTATGCCTAACCCTAAGCCTAACCCTAACCCTAGGCTACCCTTGACTGCTTCTGCCTCCAATAGATTTCCTAAGCACTAGTGTTTTAAGGAACAACTTAAAAAGAGAATCCTAATGTGATTTCTTTATAATGGGTGTGTTCCTTATCTTATCCTAGTGTCTAAACTCTTCTCCATGGCTGCACCTCCAAATAATATTCCTTTACGTGCTAAGGGGTATCTAGAGAGTGGGATAGGTTTAATAACTACCCTAACACTAACGCGTACCCTAACCCTAACCCCTACCCTAACCCTAACACGTACCCTAATCCTAACCAATACCCTAAACCGAGCCCTAACCCTAACACTAACCCTAACCCTAACCCTAACCCATACCCTACGCCGTACCCGAAGCCCTCCCCGAACCCGTACCCTAAGCCGTACCCTAAGCCGTACGCTAAGCCTAACCCTAACCCTAGGCTACCCTTGACTGCTTCTGCCTCCAATAGATTTCCTAAGCACTAGTGTTTTAAGGAACAGCTTAAAAAGAGAATCCTAATGTGATTTCTTTATAATGGGTGTGTTCCTTATCTTATCCTAGTGTCTAAACTCTTCTCCATGGCTGGACCCCGAAATAATATTCCTTTACGTGCTAAGGTGTATCTAGAGAGTGGGATAGGTTTACTAACTACCCTAACCCTAACGCGTACCCTAACCCTAACCCCTACCCTAACCCTAACACGTACCCTAATCCTAACCCGTACCCTAAACCGAACCCTAACCCTAACACTAACCCTAACACTAACCCTAAGCCATACCCTACGCCGTACCCGAATCCCTCCCCGAACCCGTACCCTAAGCCTAACCCTAAGCCTAACCCTAACCCTAGGCTACCCTTGACTGCTTCTGCCTCCAATAGATTTCCTAAGCACTAGTGTTTTAAGGAACAACTTAAAAAGAGAATCCTAATGTCATTTCTTTATAATGTGTGTGTTCCTTATCTTATCCTAGTGTCTAAACTCTTCTCCATGGCTGGACCTCCAAATAATATTCCTTTACGTGCTGAGGGGTATCTAGAGAGTGGGATAGGTTTAATAACTACCCTAACACTAACGCGTACCCTAACCCTAACGCCTACCCTAACACTAACTCGTACCCTAATCCTAAACAATACCCTAAACCGAGCCCTAACCCTAACACTAACCCTAACCCTAACCCTAACCCATACCCTACGCCGTACCCGAAGCCCTCCCCGAACCCGTACCCTAAGCCGTACCCTAAGCCGTACCCTAAGCCTAACCCTAACCCTAGGCTACCCTTGACTGCTTCTGCCTCCAATAGATTTCCTAAGCACTAGTGTTTTAAGGAACAGCTTAAAAAGAGAATCCTAATGTGATTTCTTTATAATGGGTGTGTTCCTTATCTTATCCTAGTGTCTAAACTCTTCTCCATGGCTGAACCGCCAAATAATATTCCTTGACGTGCTAAGGTGTATCTAGAGAGTGGGATAGGTTTAATAACTACCCTAACCCTAACGCGTACCCTAACCCTAACCCCTACCCTAACCCTAACACGTACCCTAATCCTAACCCGTACCCTAAACCGAGCCCTAACCCTAACACTAACCCTAACCCTAACCCTAACCCATACCCTACGCCGTACCCGAAGCCCTCACCGAACCCGTACCCTAAGCCGTACCCTAAGCCTAACCCTAAGCCTAACCCTAACCCTAGGCTACCCTTGACTGCTTCTGCCTCCAATAGATTTCCTAAGCACTAGTGTTTTAAGGAACAACTTAAAAAGAGAATCCTAATGTGATTTCTTTATAATGGGTGTGTTCCTTATCTTATCCTAGTGTCTAAACTCTTCTCCATGGCTGCACCTCCAAATAATATTCCTTTACGTGCTAAGGGGTATCTAGAGAGTGGGATAGGTTTAATAACTACCCTAACACTAACGCGTACCCTAACCCTAACCCCTACCCTAACCCTAACACGTACCCTAATCCTAACCAATACCCTAAACCGAGCCCTAACCCTAACACTAACCCTAACCCTAACCCTAACCCATACCCTACGCCGTACCCGAAGCCCTCCCCGAACCCCTACCCTAAGCCGTACCCTAAGCCGTACCCTAAGCCTAACCCTAACCCTAGGCTACCCTTGACTGCTTCTGCCTCCAATAGATTTCCTAAGCACTAGTGTTTTAAGGAACAGCTTAAAAAGAGAATCCTAATGTGATTTCTTTATAATGGGTGTGTTCCTTATCTTATCCTAGTGTCTAAACTCTTCTCCATGGCTGGACCTCCAAATAATATTCCTTTACGTGCTAAGGGGTATCTAGAGAGTGGGTTAGGTTTAATAACTACCCTAACACTAACGCGTACCCTAACCCTAAACCCTACCCTATCGCTAACTCGTACCCTAATCCTAACCCGTACCCTAAACCGAGCCCTAACCCTAACACTAACCCTAACCCTAACCCTAACCCATACCCTACGCCGTACCCGAAGCCCTCCCCGAACCCGTACCCTAAGCCGTACCCTAAGCCGTACCCTAAGCCTAACCCTAACCCTAGGCTACCCTTGACTGCTTCTGCCTCCAATAGATTTCCTAAGCACTAGTGTTTTAAGGAACAGCTTAAAAAGAGAATCCTAATGTGATTTCTTTATAATGGGTGTGTTCCTTATCTTATCCTAGTGTCTAAACTCTTCTCCATGGCTGAACCGCCAAATAATATTCCTTGACGTGCTAAGGTGTATCTAGAGAGTGGGATAGGTTTAATAACTACCCTAACCCTAACGCGTACCCTAACCCTAACCCCTACCCTAACCCTAACACGTACCCTAATCCTAACCCGTACCCTAAACCGAGCCCTAACCCTAACACTAACCCTAACCCTAACCCTAACCCATACCCTACGCCGTACCCGAAGCCCTCCCCGAACCCGTACCCTAAGCCGTACCCTAAGCCGTACCCTAAGCCTAACCCTAACCCTAGGCTACCCTTGACTGCTTCTGCCTCCAATAGATTTCCTAAGCACTAGTGTTTTAAGGAACAGCTTAAAAAGAGAATCCTAATGTGATTTCTTTATAATGGGTGTGTTCCTTATCTTATCCTAGTGTCTAAACTCTTCTCCATGGCTGAACCGCCAAATAATATTCCTTGACGTGCTAAGGTGTATCTAGAGAGTGGGATAGGTTTAATAACTACCCTAACCCTAACGCGTACCCTAACCCTAACCCCTACCCTAACCCTAACACGTACCCTAATCCTAACCCCTACCCTAAACCGAGCCCTAACCCTAACACTAACCCTAACCCTAACCCTAACCCATACCCTACGCCGTACCCGAAGCCCTCACCGAACCCGTACCCTAAGCCGTACCCTAAGCCTAACCCTAAGCCTAACCCTAACCCTAGGCTACCCTTGACTGCTTCTGCCTCCAATAGATTTCCTAAGCACTAGTGTTTTAAGGAACAACTTAAAAAGAGAATCCTAATGTGATTTCTTTATAATGGGTGTGTTCCTTATCTTATCCTAGTGTCTAAACTCTTCTCCATGGCTGCACCTCCAAATAATATTCCTTTACGTGCTAAGGGGTATCTAGAGAGTGGGATAGGTTTAATAACTACCCTAACACTAACGCGTACCCTAACCCTAACCCCTACCCTAACCCTAACACGTACCCTAATCCTAACCAATACCCTAAACCGAGCCCTAACCCTAACACTAACCCTAACCCTAACCCTAACCCATACCCTACGCCGTACCCGAAGCCCTCCCCGAACCCGTACCCTAAGCCGTACCCTAAGCCTAACCCTAAGCCTAACCCTAACCCTAGGCTACCCTTGACTGCTTCTGCCTCCAATAGATTTCCTAAGCACTAGTGTTTTAAGGAACAACTTAAAAAGAGAATCCTAATGTGATTTCTTTATAATGGGTGTGTTCCTTATCTTATCCTAGTGTCTAAACTCTTCTCCATGGCTGCACCTCCAAATAATATTCCTTTACGTGCTAAGGGGTATCTAGAGAGTGGGATAGGTTTAATAACTACCCTAACACTAACGCGTACCCTAACCCTAACCCCTACCCTAACCCTAACACGTACCCTAATCCTAACCAATACCCTAAACCGAGCCCTAACCCTAACACTAACCCTAACCCTAACCCTAACCCATACCCTACGCCGTACCCGAAGCCCTCCCCGAACCCGTACCCTAAGCCGTACCCTAAGCCGTACGCTAAGCCTAACCCTAACCCTAGGCTACCCTTGACTGCTTCTGCCTCCAATAGATTTCCTAAGCACTAGTGTTTTAAGGAACAGCTTAAAAAGAGAATCCTAATGTGATTTCTTTATAATGGGTGTGTTCCTTATCTTATCCTAGTGTCTAAACTCTTCTCCATGGCTGGACCCCGAAATAATATTCCTTTACGTGCTAAGGTGTATCTAGAGAGTGGGATAGGTTTACTAACTACCCTAACCCTAACGCGTACCCTAACCCTAACCCCTACCCTAACCCTAACACGTACCCTAATCCTAACCCGTACCCTAAACCGAACCCTAACCCTAACACTAACCCTAACACTAACCCTAAGCCATACCCTACGCCGTACCCGAATCCCTCCCCGAACCCGTACCCTAAACCGGACCCTAAGCCTAACCCTAAGCCTAACCCTAACCCTAGGCTACCCTTGACTGCTTCTGCCTCCAATAGATTTCCTAAGCACTAGTGTTTTAAGGAACAGCTTAAAAAGAGAATCCTAATGTGATTTCTTTATAATGGGTGTGTTCCTTATCTTATCCTAGTGTCTAAACTCTTCTCCATGGCTGGACCTCCAAATAATATTCCTTTACGTGCTAAGGGGTATCTAGAGAGTTGGTTAGGTTTAATAACTACCCTAACACTAACGCGTACCCTAACCCTAAAACCTACCCTATCGCTAACTCGTACCCTAATCCTAACCCGTACCCTAAACCGAGCCCTAACCCTAACACTAACCCTAACCCTAACCCTAACCCATACCCTACGCCGTACCCGAAGCCCTCCCCGAACCCGTACCCTAAGCCGTACCCTAAGCCGTACCCTAAGCCTAACCCTAACCCTAGGCTACCCTTGACTGCTTCTGCCTCCAATAGATTTCCTAAGCACTAGTGTTTTAAGGAACAGCTTAAAAAGAGAATCCTAATGTGATTTCTTTATAATGGGTGTGTTCCTTATCTTATCCTAGTGTCTAAACTCTTCTCCATGGCTGAACCGCCAAATAATATTCCTTGACGTGCTAAGGTGTATCTAGAGAGTGGGATAGGTTTAATAACTACCCTAACCCTAACGCGTACCCTAACCCTAACCCCTACCCTAACCCTAACACGTACCCTAATCCTAACCCGTACCCTAAACCGAGCCCTAACCCTAACACTAACCCTAACCCTAACCCTAACCCATATCCTACGCCGTACCCGAAGCCCTCACCGAACCCGTACCCTAAGCCGTACCCTAAGCCTAACCCTAAGCCTAACCCTAACCCTAGGCTACCCTTGACTGCTTCTGCCTCCAATAGATTTCCTAAGCACTAGTGTTTTAAGGAACAACTTAAAAAGAGAATCCTAATGTGATTTCTTTATAATGGGTGTGTTCCTTATCTTATCCTAGTGTCTAAACTCTTCTCCATGGCTGCACCTCCAAATAATATTCCTTTACGTGCTAAGGGGTATCTAGAGAGTGGGATAGGTTTAATAACTACCCTAACACTAACGCGTACCCTAACCCTAACCCCTACCCTAACCCTAACACGTACCCTAATCCTAACCAATACCCTAAACCGAGCCCTAACCCTAACACTAACCCTAACCCTAACCCTAACCCATACCCTACGCCGTACCCGAAGCCCTCCCCGAATCCGTACCCTAAGCCGTACCCTAAGCCGTACGCTAAGCCTAACCCTAACCCTAGGCTACCCTTGACTGCTTCTGCCTCCAATAGATTTCCTAAGCACTAGTGTTTTAAGGAACAGCTTAAAAAGAGAATCCTAATGTGATTTCTTTATAATGGGTGTGTTCCTTATCTTATCCTAGTGTCTAAACTCTTCTCCATGGCTGAACCGCCAAATAATATTCCTTGACGTGCTAAGGTGTATCTAGAGAGTGGGATAGGTTTAATAACTACCCTAACCCTAACGCGTACCCTAACCCTAACCCCTACCCTAACCCTAACACGTACCCTAATCCTAACCCGTACCCTAAACCGAGCCCTAACCCTAACACTAACCCTAACCCTAACCCTAACCCATACCCTACGCCGTACCCGAAGCCCTCACCGAACCCGTACCCTAAGCCGTACCCTAAGCCTAACCCTAAGCCTAACCCTAACCCTAGGCTACCCTTGACTGCTTCTGCCTCCAATAGATTTCCTAAGCACTAGTGTTTTAAGGAACAACTTAAAAAGAGAATCCTAATGTGATTTCTTTATAATGGGTGTGTTCCTTATCTTATCCTAGTGTCTAAACTCTTCTCCATGGCTGCACCTCCAAATAATATTCCTTTACGTGCTAAGGGGTATCTAGAGAGTGGGATAGGTTTAATAACTACCCTAACACTAACGCGTACCCTAACCCTAACCCCTACCCTAACCCTAACACGTACCCTATTCCTAACCAATACCCTAAACCGAGCCCTAACCCTAACACTAACCCTAACCCTAACCCTAACCCATACCCTACGCCGTACCCGAAGCCCTCCCCGAACCCGTACCCTAAGCCGTACCCTAAGCCGTACCCTAAGCCTAACCCTAACCCTAGGCTACCCTTGACTGCTTCTGCCTCCAATAGATTTCCTAAGCACTAGTGTTTTAAGGAACAGCTTAAAAAGAGAATCCTAATGTGATTTCTTTATAATGGGTGTGTTCCTTATCTTATCCTAGTGTCTAAACTCTTCTCCATGGCTGGACCCCGAAATAATATTCCTTTACGTGCTAAGGTGTATCTAGAGAGTGGGATAGGTTTACTAACTACCCTAACCCTAACGCGTACCCTAACCCTAACCCCTACCCTAACCCTAACACGTACCCTAATCCTAACCCGTACCCTAAACCGAACCCTAACCCTAACACTAACCCTAACACTAACCCTAAGCCATACCCTACGCCGTACCCGAATCCCTCACCGTACCCGTACCCTAAGCCGTACGCTAAGCGTAACCCTAAGCCTAACCCTACCCCTAGGCTACCCTTGACTGCTTCTGCCTCCAATAGATTTCCTAAGCACTAGTGTTTTAAGGAACAACTTAAAAAGAGAATCCTAATGTCATTTCTTTATAATGTGTGTGTTCCTTATCTTATCCTAGTGTCTAAACTCTTCTCCATGGCTGGACCTCCAAATAATATTCCTTTACGTGCTGAGGGGTATCTAGAGAGTGGGATAGGTTTAATAACTACCCTAACACTAACACGTACCCTAACCCTAACGCCTACCCTAACACTAACTCGTACCCTAATCCTAAACAATAACCTAAACCGAGCCCTAACCATAACACTAACCCTAACCCTAACCCTAGCCCATACCCTACGCCGTACCCGAAGCCCTCCCCGAACCCGTACCCTAAGCCGTACCCTAAGCCGTACCCTAAGCCTAACCCTAACCCTAGGCTACCCTTGACTGCTTCTGCCTCCAATAGATTTCCTAAGCACTAGTGTTTTAAGGAACAGCTTAAAAAGAGAATCCTAATGTGATTTCTTTATAATGGGTGTGTTCCTTATCTTATCCTAGTGTCTAAACTCTTCTCCATGGCTGAACCGCCAAATAATATTCCTTGACGTGCTAAGGTGTATCTAGAGAGTGGGATAGGTTTAATAACTACCCTAACCCTAACGCGTACCCTAACCCTAACCCCTACCCTAACCCTAACACGTACCCTAATCCTAACCCGTACCCTAAACCGAGCCCTAACCCTAACACTAACCCTAACCCTAACCCTAACCCATACCCTACGCCGTACCCGAAGCCCTCACCGAACCCGTACCCTAAGCCGTACCCTAAGCCTAACCCTAAGCCTAACCCTAACCCTAGGCTACCCTTGACTGCTTCTGCCTCCAATAGATTTCCTAAGCACTAGTGTTTTAAGGAACAACTTAAAAAGAGAATCCTAATGTGATTTCTTTATAATGGGTGTGTTCCTTATCTTATCCTAGTGTCTAAACTCTTCTCCATGGCTGCACCTCCAAATAATATTCCTTTACGTGCTAAGGGGTATCTAGAGAGTGGGATAGGTTTAATAACTACCCTAACACTAACGCGTACCCTAACCCTAACCCCTACCCTAACCCTAACACGTACCCTAATCCTAACCAATACCCTAAACCGAGCCCTAACCCTAACACTAACCCTAACCCTAACCCTAACCCATACCCTACGCCGTACCCGAAGCCCTCCCCGAACCCGTACCCTAAGCCGTACCCTAAGCCATACGCTAAGCCTAACCCTAACCCTAGGCTACCCTTGACTGCTTCTGCCTCCAATAGATTTCCTAAGCACTAGTGTTTTAAGGAACAGCTTAAAAAGAGAATCCTAATGTGATTTCTTTATAATGGGTGTGTTCCTTATCTTATCCTAGTGTCTAAACTCTTCTCCATGGCTGGACCCCGAAATAATATTCCTTTACGTGCTAAGGTGTATCTAGAGAGTGGGATAGGTTTACTAACTACCCTAACCCTAACGCGTACCCTAACCCTAACCCCTACCCTAACCCTAACACGTACCCTAATCCTAATCCGTACACTAAACCGAACCCTAACCCTAACACTAACCCTAACACTAACCCTAAGCCATACCCTACGCCGTACCCGAATCCCTCCCCGAACCCGTACCCTAAACCGTACCCTAAGCCTAACCCTAAGCCTAACCCTAACCCTAGGCTACCCTTGACTGCTTCTGCCTCCAATAGATTTCCTAAGCACTAGTGTTTTAAGGAACAACTTAAAAAGAGAATCCTAATGTCATTTCTTTATAATGTGTGTGTTCCTTATCTTATCCTAGTGTCAAAACTCTTCTCCATGGCTGGACCTCCAAATAATATTCCTTTACGTGCTGAGGGGTATCTAGAGAGTGGGATAGGTTTAATAACTACCCTAACACTAACGCGTACCCTAACCCTAACCCCTACCCTAACACTAACTCGTACCCTAATCCTAAACAATACCCTAAACCGAGCCCTAACCCTAACACTAACCCTAACCCTAACCCTAACCCATACCCTACGCCGTACCAGAAGCCCTCCCCGAACCCGTACCCTAAGCCGTACCCTAAGCCTAACCCTAAGCCTAACCCTAAACGTAGGGTACCCTTGAATGCTTCTGCCTCCAATAGATTTCCTAAGCAGTAGTGTTTTAAGGAACAGCTTAAAAAGAGAATCCTAATGTGATTTCTTTACAATGGGTGTGTTCCTTATCTTATCCTAGTGTCTAAACTCTTCTCCATGGCTGGACCTCAAAATAATATTCCTTTACGTGCTAAGGGGTATCTAGAGACTGGGATAGGTTTAATAACTACCCTAACACTAACGCGTACCCTAACCCTAACCCCTACCCTAACCATAACACGTACCTTAATCCTAACCAATACCCTAAACCGAGCCCTAACCCTAACACTAAACCTAACCCTAACCCTAACCCATACCCTACGCCGTACCCGAAGCCCTCCCCAAACCCGTACCCTAAGCCGTACCCTAAGCCGTACCCTAAGCCTAACCCTAACCCTAGGCTACCCTTGACTGCTTCTGCCTCCAATAGATTTCCTAAGCACTAGTGTTTTAAGGAACAGCTTAAAAAGAGAATCCTAATGTGATTTCTTTATAATGGGTGTGTTCCTTATCTTATCCTAGTGTCTAAACTCTTCTCCATGGCTGGACCTCCAAATAATATTCCTTTACGTGCTAAGGGGTATCTAGAGACTGGGATAGGTTTAATAACTACCCTAACACTAACGCGTACCCTAACCCTAACCCCTACCCTAACCCTAACACGTACCCTAATCCTAACCAATACCCTAAACCGAGCCCTAACCCTAACACTAACCCTAACCCTAACCCTAACCCATACCCTACGCCGTACCCGAAGCCCTCCCCGAACCGGTACCCTAAGCCGTACCCTAAGCCGTACCTTAAGCCTAACCCTAACCCTAGGCTACCCTTGACTGCTTCTGCCTCCAATAGATTTTCTAAGCACTAGTGTTTTAAGGAACAGCTTAAAAAGAGAATCCTAATGTGATTTCTTTATAATGGGTGTGTTCCTTATCTTATCCTAGTGTCTAAACTCTTCTCCATGGCTGGACCTCCAAATAATATTCCTTTACGTGCTAAGGGGTATCTAGAGAGTGGGTTAGGTTTAATAACTACCCTAACACTAACGCGTACCCTAACCCTAAACCCTACCCTAACCCTAACACGTACCCTAATCCTAACCAATACCCTATACCGAGCCCTAACCCTAACACTAACCCTAACCCTAACCCTAACCCATACCCTACGCCGTACCAGAAGCCCTCCACGAACCCGTACCCTAAGCCGTACCCTAAGCCTAACCCTAAGCCTAACCCTAACCCTAGGCTACCCTTGACTGCTTCTGCCTCCAATAGATTTCCTAAGCACTAGTGTTTTAAGGAACAGCTTAAAAAGAGAATCCTAATGTGATTTCTTTATAATGGGTGTGTTCCTTATCTTATCCTAGTGTCTAAACTCTTCTCCATGGCTGGACCTCCAAATAATATTCCTTTACGTGCTAAGGGGTATCTAGAGCGTGGGTTAGGTTTAATAACTACCCTAACACTAACGCGTACCCTAACCCTAAACCCTACCCTATCGCTAACTCGTGCCCTAATCCTAACCCGTACCCTAAACCGAGCCCTAACCCTAACACTAACCCTAACCCTAACCCTAACCCATACCCTACGCCGTACCCGAAGCCCTCCCCGAACCCGTACCCTAAGCCGTACCCTAAGCCGTACCCTAAGCCTAACCCTAACCCTAGGCTACCCTTGACTGCTTCTGCCTCCAATAGATTTCCTAAGCACTAGTGTTTTAAGGAACAGCTTAAAAAGAGAATCCTAATGTGATTTCTTTATAATGGGTGTGTTCCTTATCTTATCCTAGTGTCTAAACTCTTCTCCATGGCTGAACCGCCAAATAATATTCCTTGACGTGCTAAGGTGTATCTAGAGAGTGGGATAGGTTTAATAACTACCCTAACCCTAACGCGTACCCTAACCCTAACCCCTACCCTAACCCTAACACGTACCCTAATCCTAACCCGTACCCTAAACCGAGCCCTAACCCTAACACTAACCCTAACCCTAACCCTAACCCATACCCTACGCCGTACCCGAAGCCCTCACCGAACCCGTACCCTAAGCCGTACCCTAAGCCTAACCCTAAGCCTAACCCTAACCCTAGGCTACCCTTGACTGCTTCTGCCTCCAATAGATTTCCTAAGCACTAGTGTTTTAAGGAACAACTTAAAAAGAGAATCCTAATGTGATTTCTTTATAATGGGTGTGTTCCTTATCTTATCCTAGTGTCTAAACTCTTCTCCATGGCTGCACCTCCAAATAATATTCCTTTACGTGCTAAGGGGTATCTAGAGAGTGGGATAGGTTTAATAACTACCCTAACACTAACACGAACCCTAACCCTAACGCCTACCCTAACACTAACTCGTACCCTAATCCTAAACAATACCCTAAACCGAGCCCTAACCCTAACACTAACCCTAACCCTAACCCTAACCCATACCCTACGCCGTACCCGAAGCCCTCCCCGAACCCGTACCCTAAGCCGTACCCTAAGCCGTACCCTAAGCCTAACCCTAACCCTAGGCTACCCTTGACTGCTTCTGCCTCCAATAGATTTCCTAAGCACTAGTGTTTTAAGGAACAGCTTAAAAAGAGAATCCTAATGTGATTTCTTTATAATGGGTGTGTTCCTTATCTTATCCTAGTGTCTAAACTCTTCTCCATGGCTGAACCGCCAAATAATATTCCTTGACGTGCTAAGGTGTATCTAGAGAGTGGGATAGGTTTAATAACTACCCTAACCCTAACGCGTACCCTAACCCTAACCCCTACCCTAACCCTAACACGTACCCTAATCCTAACCCGTACCCTAAACCGAGCCCTAACCCTAACACTAACCCTAACCCTAACCCTAACCCATACCCTACGCCGTACCCGAAGCCCTCACCGAACCCGTACCCTAAGCCGTACCCTAAGCCTAACCCTAAGCCTAACCCTAACCCTAGGCTACCCTTGACTGCTTCTGCCTCCAATAGATTTCCTAAGCACTAGTGTTTTAAGGAACAACTTAAAAAGAGAATCCTAATGTGATTTCTTTATAATGGGTGTGTTCCTTATCTTATCCTAGTGTCTAAACTCTTCTCCATGGCTGCACCTCCAAATAATATTCCTTTACGTGCTAAGGGGTATCTAGAGAGTGGGATAGGTTTAATAACTACCCTAACACTAACGCGTACCCTAACCCTAACCCCTACCCTAACCCTAACACGTACCCTAATCCTAACCAATACCCTAAACCGAGCCCTAACCCTAACACTAACCCTAACCCTAACCCTAACCCATACCCTACGCCTTACCCGAAGCCCTCCCCGAACCCGTACCCTAAGCTGTACCCTAAGCCGTACGCTAAGCCTAACCCTAACCCTAGGCTACCCTTGACTGCTTCTGCCTCCAATAGATTTCCTAAGCACTAGTGTTTTAAGGAACAGCTTAAAAAGAGAATCCTAATGTGATTTCTTTATAATGGGTGTGTTCCTTATCTTATCCTAGTGTCTAAACTCTTCTCCATGGCTGGACCCCGAAATAATATTCCTTTACGTGCTAAGGTGTATCTAGAGAGTGGGATAGGTTTACTAACTACCCTAACCCTAACGCGTACCCTAACCCTAACCCCTACCCTAACCCTAACACGTACCCTAATCCTAACCCGTACCCTAAACCGAACCCTAACCCTAACACTAACCCTAACACTAACCCTAAGCCATACCCTACGCCGTACCCGAATCCCTCCCCGAACCCGTACCCTAAGCCTAACCCTAAGCCTAACCCTAACCCTAGGCTACCCTTGACTGCTTCTGCCTCCAATAGATTTCCTAAGCACTAGTGTTTTAAGGAACAACTTAAAAAGAGAATCCTAATGTCATTTCTTTATAATGTGTGTGTTCCTTATCTTATCCTAGTGTCTAAACTCTTCTCCATGGCTGGACCTCCAAATAATATTCCTTTACGTGCTGAGGGGTATCTAGAGCGTGGGTTAGGTTTAATAACTACCCTAACACTAACGCGTACCCTAACCCTAACGCCTACCCTAACACTAACTCGTACCCTAATCCTAAACAATACCCTAAACCGAGCCCTAACCCTAACACTAACCCTAACCCTAACCCTAACCCATACCCTACGCCGTACCCGAAGCCCTCCCCGAACCCGTACCCTAAGCCGTACCCTAAGCCGTACCCTAAGCCTAACCCTAACCCTAGGCTACCCTTGACTGCTTCTGCCTCCAATAGATTTCCTAAGCACTAGTGTTTTAAGGAACAGCTTAAAAAGAGAATCCTAATGTGATTTCTTTATAATGGGTGTGTTCCTTATCTTATCCTAGTGTCTAAACTCTTCTCCATGGCTGAACCGCCAAATAATATTCCTTGACGTGCTAAGGTGTATCTAGAGAGTGGGATAGGTTTAATAACTACCCTAACCCTAACGCGTACCCTAACCCTAACCCCTACCCTAACCCTAACACGTACCCTAATCCTAACCCGTACCCTAAACCGAGCCCTAACCCTAACACTAACCCTAACCCTAACCCTAACCCATACCCTACGCCGTACCCGAAGCCCTCACCGAACCCGTACCCTAAGCCGTACCCTAAGCCTAACCCTAAGCCTAACCCTAACCCTAGGCTACCCTTGACTGCTTCTGCCTCCAATAGATTTCCTAAGCACTAGTGTTTTAAGGAACAACTTAAAAAGAGAATCCTAATGTGATTTCTTTATAATGGGTGTGTTCCTTATCTTATCCTAGTGTCTAAACTCTTCTCCATGGCTGCACCTCCAAATAATATTCCTTTACGTGCTAAGGGGTATCTAGAGAGTGGGATAGGTTTAATAACTACCCTAACACTAACACGAACCCTAACCCTAACGCCTACCCTAACACTAACTCGTACCCTAATCCTAAACAATACCCTAAACCGAGCCCTAACCCTAACACTAACCCTAACCCTAACCCTAACCCATACCCTACGCCGTACCCGAAGCCCTCCCCGAACCCGTACCCTAAGCCGTACCCTAAGCCGTACCCTAAGCCTAACCCTAACCCTAGGCTACCCTTGACTGCTTCTGCCTCCAATAGATTTCCTAAGCACTAGTGTTTTAAGGAACAGCTTAAAAAGAGAATCCTAATGTGATTTCTTTATAATGGGTGTGTTCCTTATCTTATCCTAGTGTCTAAACTCTTCTCCATGGCTGAACCGCCAAATAATATTCCTTGACGTGCTAAGGTGTATCTAGAGAGTGGGATAGGTTTAATAACTACCCTAACCCTAACGCGTACCCTAACCCTAACCCCTACCCTAACCCTAACACGTACCCTAATCCTAACCCGTACCCTAAACCGAGCCCTAACCCTAACACTAACCCTAACCCTAACCCTAACCCATACCCTACGCCGTACCCGAAGCCCTCACCGAACCCGTACCCTAAGCCGTACCCTAAGCCTAACCCTAAGCCTAACCCTAACCCTAGGCTACCCTTGACTGCTTCTGCCTCCAATAGATTTCCTAAGCACTAGTGTTTTAAGGAACAACTTAAAAAGAGAATCCTAATGTGATTTCTTTATAATGGGTGTGTTCCTTATCTTATCCTAGTGTCTAAACTCTTCTCCATGGCTGCACCTCCAAATAATATTCCTTTACGTGCTAAGGGGTATCTAGAGAGTGGGATAGGTTTAATAACTACCCTAACACTAACGCGTACCCTAACCCTAACCCCTACCCTAACCCTAACACGTACCCTAATCCTAACCAATACCCTAAACCGAGCCCTAACCCTAACACTAACCCTAACCCTAACCCTAACCCATACCCTACGCCGTACCCGAAGCCCTCCCCGAACCCGTACCCTAAGCCGTACCCTAAGCCGTACCCTAAGCCTAACCCTAACCCTAGGCTACCCTTGACTGCTTCTGCCTCCAATAGATTTCCTAAGCACTAGTGTTTTAAGGAACAGCTTAAAAAGAGAATCCTAATGTGATTTCTTTATAATGGGTGTGTTCCTTATCTTATCCTAGTGTCTAAACTCTTCTCCATGGCTGAACCGCCAAATAATATTCCTTGACGTGCTAAGGTGTATCTAGAGAGTGGGATAGGTTTAATAACTACCCTAACCCTAACGCGTACCCTAACCCTAACCCCTACCCTAACCCTAACACGTACCCTAATCCTAACCCGTACCCTAAACCGAGCCCTAACCCTAACACTAACCCTAACCCTAACCCTAACCCATACCCTACGCCGTACCCGAAGCCCTCACCGAACCCGTACCCTAAGCCGTACCCTAAGCCTAACCCTAAGCCTAACCCTAACCCTAGGCTACCCTTGACTGCTTCTGCCTCCAATAGATTTCCTAAGCACTAGTGTTTTAAGGAACAACTTAAAAAGAGAATCCTAATGTGATTTCTTTATAATGGGTGTGTTCCTTATCTTATCCTAGTGTCTAAACTCTTCTCCATGGCTGCACCTCCAAATAATATTCCTTTACGTGCTAAGGGGTATCTAGAGAGTGGGATAGGTTTAATAACTACCCTAACACTAACGCGTACCCTAACCCTAACCCCTACCCTAACCCTAACACGTACCCTAATCCTAACCAATACCCTAAACCGAGCCCTAACCCTAACACTAACCCTAACCCTAACCCTAACCCATACCCTACGCCTTACCCGAAGCCCTCCCCGAACCCGTACCCTAAGCTGTACCCTAAGCCGTACGCTAAGCCTAACCCTAACCCTAGGCTACCCTTGACTGCTTCTGCCTCCAATAGATTTCCTAAGCACTAGTGTTTTAAGGAACAGCTTAAAAAGAGAATCCTAATGTGATTTCTTTATAATGGGTGTGTTCCTTATCTTATCCTAGTGTCTAAACTCTTCTCCATGGCTGGACCCCGAAATAATATTCCTTTACGTGCTAAGGTGTATCTAGAGAGTGGGATAGGTTTACTAACTACCCTAACCCTAACGCGTACCCTAACCCTAACCCCTACCCTAACCCTAACACGTACCCTAATCCTAACCCGTACCCTAAACCGAACCCTAACCCTAACACTAACCCTAACACTAACCCTAAGCCATACCCTACGCCATACCCGAATCCCTCCCCGAACCCGTACCCTAAGCCTAACCCTAAGCCTAACCCTAACCCTAGGCTACCCTTGACTGCTTCTGCCTCCAATAGATTTCCTAAGCACTAGTGTTTTAAGGAACAACTTAAAAAGAGAATCCTAATGTCATTTCTTTATAATGTGTGTGTTCCTTATCTTATCCTAGTGTCTAAACTCTTCTCCATGGCTGGACCTCCAAATAATATTCCTTTACGTGCTGAGGGGTATCTAGAGCGTGGGTTAGGTTTAATAACTACCCTAACACTAACGCGTACCCTAACCCTAACGCCTACCCTAACACTAACTCGTACCCTAATCCTAAACAATACCCTAAACCGAGCCCTAACCCTAACACTAACCCTAACCCTAACCCTAACCCATACCCTACGCCGTACCCGAAGCCCTCCCCGAACCCGTACCCTAAGCCGTACCCTAAGCCGTACCCTAAGCCTAACCCTAACCCTAGGCTACCCTTGACTGCTTCTGCCTCCAATAGATTTCCTAAGCACTAGTGTTTTAAGGAACAGCTTAAAAAGAGAATCCTAATGTGATTTCTTTATAATGGGTGTGTTCCTTATCTTATCCTAGTGTCTAAACTCTTCTCCATGGCTGAACCGCCAAATAATATTCCTTGACGTGCTAAGGTGTATCTAGAGAGTGGGATAGGTTTAATAACTACCCTAACCCTAACGCGTACCCTAACCCTAACCCCTACCCTAACCCTAACACGTACCCTAATCCTAACCCGTACCCTAAACCGAGCCCTAACCCTAACACTAACCCTAACCCTAACCCTAACCCATACCCTACGCCGTACCCGAAGCCCTCACCGAACCCGTACCCTAAGCCGTACCCTAAGCCTAACCCTAAGCCTAACCCTAACCCTAGGCTACCCTTGACTGCTTCTGCCTCCAATAGATTTCCTAAGCACTAGTGTTTTAAGGAACAACTTAAAAAGAGAATCCTAATGTGATTTCTTTATAATGGGTGTGTTCCTTATCTTATCCTAGTGTCTAAACTCTTCTCCATGGCTGCACCTCCAAATAATATTCCTTTACGTGCTAAGGGGTATCTAGAGAGTGGGATAGGTTTAATAACTACCCTAACACTAACACGAACCCTAACCCTAACGCCTACCCTAACACTAACTCGTACCCTAATCCTAAACAATACCCTAAACCGAGCCCTAACCCTAACACTAACCCTAACCCTAACCCTAACCCATACCCTACGCCGTACCCGAAGCCCTCCCCGAACCCGTACCCTAAGCCGTACCCTAAGCCGTACCCTAAGCCTAACCCTAACCCTAGGCTACCCTTGACTGCTTCTGCCTCCAATAGATTTCCTAAGCACTAGTGTTTTAAGGAACAGCTTAAAAAGAGAATCCTAATGTGATTTCTTTATAATGGGTGTGTTCCTTATCTTATCCTAGTGTCTAAACTCTTCTCCATGGCTGAACCGCCAAATAATATTCCTTGACGTGCTAAGGTGTATCTAGAGAGTGGGATAGGTTTAATAACTACCCTAACCCTAACGCGTACCCTAACCCTAACCCCTACCCTAACCCTAACACGTACCCTAATCCTAACCCGTACCCTAAACCGAGCCCTAACCCTAACACTAACCCTAACCCTAACCCTAACCCATACCCTACGCCGTACCCGAAGCCCTCACCGAACCCGTACCCTAAGCCGTACCCTAAGCCTAACCCTAAGCCTAACCCTAACCCTAGGCTACCCTTGACTGCTTCTGCCTCCAATAGATTTCCTAAGCACTAGTGTTTTAAGGAACAACTTAAAAAGAGAATCCTAATGTGATTTCTTTATAATGGGTGTGTTCCTTATCTTATCCTAGTGTCTAAACTCTTCTCCATGGCTGCACCTCCAAATAATATTCCTTTACGTGCTAAGGGGTATCTAGAGAGTGGGATAGGTTTAATAACTACCCTAACACTAACGCGTACCCTAACCCTAACCCCTACCCTAACCCTAACACGTACCCTAATCCTAACCAATACCCTAAACCGAGCCCTAACCCTAACACTAACCCTAACCCTAACCCTAACCCATACCCTACGCCGTACCCGAAGCCCTCCCCGAACCCGTACCCTAAGCCGTACCCTAAGCCGTACCCTAAGCCTAACCCTAACCCTAGGCTACCCTTGACTGCTTCTGCCTCCAATAGATTTCCTAAGCACTAGTGTTTTAAGGAACAGCTTAAAAAGAGAATCCTAATGTGATTTCTTTATAATGGGTGTGTTCCTTATCTTATCCTAGTGTCTAAACTCTTCTCCATGGCTGGACCCCGAAATAATATTCCTTTACGTGCTAAGGTGTATCTAGAGAGTGGGATAGGTTTACTAACTACCCTAACCCTAACGCGTACCCTAACCCTAACCCCTACCCTAACCCTAACACGTACCCTAATCCTAACCCGTACCCTAAACCGAACCCTAACCCTAACACTAACCCTAACACTAACCCTAAGCCATACCCTACGCCGTACCCGAATCCCTCCCCGAACCCGTACCCTAAGCCTAACCCTAAGCCTAACCCTAACCCTAGGCTACCCTTGACTGCTTCTGCCTCCAATAGATTTCCTAAGCACTAGTGTTTTAAGGAACAACTTAAAAAGAGAATCCTAATGTCATTTCTTTATAATGTGTGTGTTCCTTATCTTATCCTAGTGTCTAAACTCTTCTCCATGGCTGGACCTCCAAATAATATTCCTTTACGTGCTGAGGGGTATCTAGAGAGTGGGATAGGTTTAATAACTACCCTAACACTAACGCGTACCCTAACCCTAACGCCTACCCTAACACTAACTCGTACCCTAATCCTAAACAATACCCTAAACCGAGCCCTAACCCTAACACTAACCCTAACCCTAACCCTAACCCATACCCTACGCCGTACCCGAAGCCCTCCCCGAACCCGTACCCTAAGCCGTACCCTAAGCCGTACCCTAAGCCTAACCCTAACCCTAGGCTACCCTTGACTGCTTCTGCCTCCAATAGATTTCCTAAGCACTAGTGTTTTAAGGAACAGCTTAAAAAGAGAATCCTAATGTGATTTCTTTATAATGGGTGTGTTCCTTATCTTATCCTAGTGTCTAAACTCTTCTCCATGGCTGAACCGCCAAATAATATTCCTTGACGTGCTAAGGTGTATCTAGAGAGTGGGATAGGTTTAATAACTACCCTAACCCTAACGCGTACCCTAACCCTAACCCCTACCCTAACCCTAACACGTACCCTAATCCTAACCCGTACCCTAAACCGAGCCCTAACCCTAACACTAACCCTAACCCTAACCCTAACCCATACCCTACGCCGTACCCGAAGCCCTCACCGAACCCGTACCCTAAGCCGTACCCTAAGCCTAACCCTAAGCCTAACCCTAACCCTAGGCTACCCTTGACTGCTTCTGCCTCCAATAGATTTCCTAAGCACTAGTGTTTTAAGGAACAACTTAAAAAGAGAATCCTAATGTGATTTCTTTATAATGGGTGTGTTCCTTATCTTATCCTAGTGTCTAAACTCTTCTCCATGGCTGCACCTCCAAATAATATTCCTTTACGTGCTAAGGGGTATCTAGAGAGTGGGATAGGTTTAATAACTACCCTAACACTAACACGAACCCTAACCCTAACGCCTACCCTAACACTAACTCGTACCCTAATCCTAAACAATACCCTAAACCGAGCCCTAACCCTAACACTAACCCTAACCCTAACCCTAACCCATACCCTACGCCGTACCCGAAGCCCTCCCCGAACCCGTACCCTAAGCCGTACCCTAAGCCGTACCCTAAGCCTAACCCTAACCCTAGGCTACCCTTGACTGCTTCTGCCTCCAATAGATTTCCTAAGCACTAGTGTTTTAAGGAACAGCTTAAAAAGAGAATCCTAATGTGATTTCTTTATAATGGGTGTGTTCCTTATCTTATCCTAGTGTCTAAACTCTTCTCCATGGCTGAACCGCCAAATAATATTCCTTGACGTGCTAAGGTGTATCTAGAGAGTGGGATAGGTTTAATAACTACCCTAACCCTAACGCGTACCCTAACCCTAACCCCTACCCTAACCCTAACACGTACCCTAATCCTAACCCGTACCCTAAACCGAGCCCTAACCCTAACACTAACCCTAACCCTAACCCTAACCCATACCCTACGCCGTACCCGAAGCCCTCACCGAACCCGTACCCTAAGCCGTACCCTAAGCCTAACCCTAAGCCTAACCCTAACCCTAGGCTACCCTTGACTGCTTCTGCCTCCAATAGATTTCCTAAGCACTAGTGTTTTAAGGAACAACTTAAAAAGAGAATCCTAATGTGATTTCTTTATAATGGGTGTGTTCCTTATCTTATCCTAGTGTCTAAACTCTTCTCCATGGCTGCACCTCCAAATAATATTCCTTTACGTGCTAAGGGGTATCTAGAGAGTGGGATAGGTTTAATAACTACCCTAACACTAACGCGTACCCTAACCCTAACCCCTACCCTAACCCTAACACGTACCCTAATCCTAACCAATACCCTAAACCGAGCCCTAACCCTAACACTAACCCTAACCCTAACCCTAACCCATACCCTACGCCTTACCCGAAGCCCTCCCCGAACCCGTACCCTAAGCTGTACCCTAAGCCGTACGCTAAGCCTAACCCTAACCCTAGGCTACCCTTGACTGCTTCTGCCTCCAATAGATTTCCTAAGCACTAGTGTTTTAAGGAACAGCTTAAAAAGAGAATCCTAATGTGATTTCTTTATAATGGGTGTGTTCCTTATCTTATCCTAGTGTCTAAACTCTTCTCCATGGCTGGACCCCGAAATAATATTCCTTTACGTGCTAAGGTGTATCTAGAGAGTGGGATAGGTTTACTAACTACCCTAACCCTAACGCGTACCCTAACCCTAACCCCTACCCTAACCCTAACACGTACCCTAATCCTAACCCGTACCCTAAACCGAACCCTAACCCTAACACTAACCCTAACACTAACCCTAAGCCATACCCTACGCCGTACCCGAATCCCTCCCCGAACCCGTACCCTAAGCCTAACCCTAAGCCTAACCCTAACCCTAGGCTACCCTTGACTGCTTCTGCCTCCAATAGATTTCCTAAGCACTAGTGTTTTAAGGAACAACTTAAAAAGAGAATCCTAATGTCATTTCTTTATAATGTGTGTGTTCCTTATCTTATCCTAGTGTCTAAACTCTTCTCCATGGCTGGACCTCCAAATAATATTCCTTTACGTGCTGAGGGGTATCTAGAGAGTGGGATAGGTTTAATAACTACCCTAACACTAACGCGTACCCTAACCCTAACGCCTACCCTAACACTAACTCGTACCCTAATCCTAAACAATACCCTAAACCGAGCCCTAACCCTAACACTAACCCTAACCCTAACCCTAACCCATACCCTACGCCGTACCCGAAGCCCTCCCCGAACCCGTACCCTAAGCCGTACCCTAAGCCGTACCCTAAGCCTAACCCTAACCCTAGGCTACCCTTGACTGCTTCTGCCTCCAATAGATTTCCTAAGCACTAGTGTTTTAAGGAACAGCTTAAAAAGAGAATCCTAATGTGATTTCTTTATAATGGGTGTGTTCCTTATCTTATCCTAGTGTCTAAACTCTTCTCCATGGCTGAACCGCCAAATAATATTCCTTGACGTGCTAAGGTGTATCTAGAGAGTGGGATAGGTTTAATAACTACCCTAACCCTAACGCGTACCCTAACCCTAACCCCTACCCTAACCCTAACACGTACCCTAATCCTAACCCGTACCCTAAACCGAGCCCTAACCCTAACACTAACCCTAACCCTAACCCTAACCCATACCCTACGCCGTACCCGAAGCCCTCACCGAACCCGTACCCTAAGCCGTACCCTAAGCCTAACCCTAAGCCTAACCCTAACCCTAGGCTACCCTTGACTGCTTCTGCCTCCAATAGATTTCCTAAGCACTAGTGTTTTAAGGAACAACTTAAAAAGAGAATCCTAATGTGATTTCTTTATAATGGGTGTGTTCCTTATCTTATCCTAGTGTCTAAACTCTTCTCCATGGCTGCACCTCCAAATAATATTCCTTTACGTGCTAAGGGGTATCTAGAGAGTGGGATAGGTTTAATAACTACCCTAACACTAACACGAACCCTAACCCTAACGCCTACCCTAACACTAACTCGTACCCTAATCCTAAACAATACCCTAAACCGAGCCCTAACCCTAACACTAACCCTAACCCTAACCCTAACCCATACCCTACGCCGTACCCGAAGCCCTCCCCGAACCCGTACCCTAAGCCGTACCCTAAGCCGTACCCTAAGCCTAACCCTAACCCTAGGCTACCCTTGACTGCTTCTGCCTCCAATAGATTTCCTAAGCACTAGTGTTTTAAGGAACAGCTTAAAAAGAGAATCCTAATGTGATTTCTTTATAATGGGTGTGTTCCTTATCTTATCCTAGTGTCTAAACTCTTCTCCATGGCTGAACCGCCAAATAATATTCCTTGACGTGCTAAGGGGTATCTAGAGAGTGGGATAGGTTTAATAACTACCCTAACACTAACGCGTACCCTAACCCTAACCCCTACCCTAACCCTAACACATACCCTAATCCTAACCAATACCCTAAACCGAGCCCTAACCCTAACACTAACCCTAACCCTAACCCTAACCCATACCCTACGCCGTACCCGAAGCCCTCCCCGAACCCGTACCCTAAGCCGTACCCTAAGCCGTACCCTAAGCCTAACCCTAACCCTAGGCTACCCTTGACTGCTTCTGCCTCCAATAGATTTCCTAAGCACTAGTGTTTTAAGGAACAGCTTAAAAAGAGAATCCTAATGTGATTTCTTTATAATGGGGGTGTTCCTTATCTTATCCTAGTGTCTAAACTCTTCTCCATGGCTGGACCTCCAAATAATATTCCTTTACGTGCTAAGGGGTATCTAGAGAGTGGGTTAGGTTTAATAACTACCCTAACACTAACGCGTACCCTAACCCTAAACCCTACCCTATCGCTAACTCGTACCCTAATCCTAACCCGTACCCTAAACCGAGCCCTAACCCTAACACTAACCCTAACCCTAACCCTAACCCATACCCTACGCCGTACCCGAAGCCCTCCCCGAACCCGTACCCTAAGCCGTACCCTAAGCCGTACCCTAAGCCTAACCCTAACCCTAGGCTACCCTTGACTGCTTCTGCCTCCAATAGATTTCCTAAGCACTAGTGTTTTAAGGAACAGCTTAAAAAGAGAATCCTAATGTGATTTCTTTATAATGGGTGTGTTCCTTATCTTATCCTAGTGTCTAAACTCTTCTCCATGGCTGAACCGCCAAATAATATTCCTTGACGTGCTAAGGTGTATCTAGAGAGTGGGATAGGTTTAATAACTACCCTAACCCTAACGCGTACCCTAACCCTAACCCCTACCCTAACCCTAACACGTACCCTAATCCTAACCCGTACCCTAAACCGAGCCCTAACCCTAACACTAACCCTAACCCTAACCCTAACCCATACCCTACGCCGTACCCGAAGCCCTCACCGAACCCGTACCCTAAGCCGTACCCTAAGCCTAACCCTAAGCCTAACCCTAACCCTAGGCTACCCTTGACTGCTTCTGCCTCCAATAGATTTCCTAAGCACTAGTGTTTTAAGGAACAACTTAAAAAGAGAATCCTAATGTGATTTCTTTATAATGGGTGTGTTCCTTATCTTATCCTAGTGTCTAAACTCTTCTCCATGGCTGCACCTCCAAATAATATTCCTTTACGTGCTAAGGGGTATCTAGAGAGTGGGATAGGTTTAATAACTACCCTAACACTAACGCGTACCCTAACCCTAACCCCTACCCTAACCCTAACACGTACCCTAATCCTAACCAATACCCTAAACCGAGCCCTAACCCTAACACTAACCCTAACCCTAACCCTAACCCATACCCTACGCCTTACCCGAAGCCCTCCCCGAACCCGTACCCTAAGCTGTACCCTAAGCCGTACGCTAAGCCTAACCCTAACCCTAGGCTACCCTTGACTGCTTCTGCCTCCAATAGATTTCCTAAGCACTAGTGTTTTAAGGAACAGCTTAAAAAGAGAATCCTAATGTGATTTCTTTATAATGGGTGTGTTCCTTATCTTATCCTAGTGTCTAAACTCTTCTCCATGGCTGGACCCCGAAATAATATTCCTTTACGTGCTAAGGTGTATCTAGAGAGTGGGATAGGTTTACTAACTACCCTAACCCTAACGCGTACCCTAACCCTAACCCCTACCCTAACCCTAACACGTACCCTAATCCTAACCCGTACCCTAAACCGAACCCTAACCCTAACACTAACCCTAACACTAACCCTAAGCCATACCCTACGCCGTACCCGAATCCCTCCCCGAACCCGTACCCTAAGCCTAACCCTAAGCCTAACCCTAACCCTAGGCTACCCTTGACTGCTTCTGCCTCCAATAGATTTCCTAAGCACTAGTGTTTTAAGGAACAACTTAAAAAGAGAATCCTAATGTCATTTCTTTATAATGTGTGTGTTCCTTATCTTATCCTAGTGTCTAAACTCTTCTCCATGGCTGGACCTCCAAATAATATTCCTTTACGTGCTGAGGGGTATCTAGAGAGTGGGATAGGTTTAATAACTACCCTAACACTAACGCGTACCCTAACCCTAACGCCTACCCTAACACTAACTCGTACCCTAATCCTAAACAATACCCTAAACCGAGCCCTAACCCTAACACTAACCCTAACCCTAACCCTAACCCATACCCTACGCCGTACCCGAAGCCCTCCCCGAACCCGTACCCTAAGCCGTACCCTAAGCCGTACCCTAAGCCTAACCCTAACCCTAGGCTACCCTTGACTGCTTCTGCCTCCAATAGATTTCCTAAGCACTAGTGTTTTAAGGAACAGCTTAAAAAGAGAATCCTAATGTGATTTCTTTATAATGGGTGTGTTCCTTATCTTATCCTAGTGTCTAAACTCTTCTCCATGGCTGAACCGCCAAATAATATTCCTTGACGTGCTAAGGTGTATCTAGAGAGTGGGATAGGTTTAATAACTACCCTAACCCTAACGCGTACCCTAACCCTAACCCCTACCCTAACCCTAACACGTACCCTAATCCTAACCCGTACCCTAAACCGAGCCCTAACCCTAACACTAACCCTAACCCTAACCCTAACCCATACCCTACGCCGTACCCGAAGCCCTCACCGAACCCGTACCCTAAGCCGTACCCTAAGCCTAACCCTAAGCCTAACCCTAACCCTAGGCTACCCTTGACTGCTTCTGCCTCCAATAGATTTCCTAAGCACTAGTGTTTTAAGGAACAACTTAAAAAGAGAATCCTAATGTGATTTCTTTATAATGGGTGTGTTCCTTATCTTATCCTAGTGTCTAAACTCTTCTCCATGGCTGCACCTCCAAATAATATTCCTTTACGTGCTAAGGGGTATCTAGAGAGTGGGATAGGTTTAATAACTACCCTAACACTAACGCGTACCCTAACCCTAACCCCTACCCTAACCCTAACACGTACCCTAATCCTAACCAATACCCTAAACCGAGCCCTAACCCTAACACTAACCCTAACCCTAACCCTAACCCATACCCTACGCCGTACCCGAAGCCCTCCCCGAACCCGTACCCTAAGCCGTACCCTAAGCCGTACCCTAAGCCTAACCCTAACCCTAGGCTACCCTTGACTGCTTCTGCCTCCAATAGATTTCCTAAGCACTAGTGTTTTAAGGAACAGCTTAAAAAGAGAATCCTAATGTGATTTCTTTATAATGGGTGTGTTCCTTATCTTATCCTAGTGTCTAAACTCTTCTCCATGGCTGAACCGCCAAATAATATTCCTTGACGTGCTAAGGTGTATCTAGAGAGTGGGATAGGTTTAATAACTACCCTAACCCTAACGCGTACCCTAACCCTAACCCCTACCCTAACCCTAACACGTACCCTAATCCTAACCCGTACCCTAAACCGAGCCCTAACCCTAACACTAACCCTAACCCTAACCCTAACCCATACCCTACGCCGTACCCGAAGCCCTCACCGAACCCGTACCCTAAGCCGGACCCTAAGCCTAACCCTAAGCCTAACCCTAACCCTAGGCTACCCTTGACTGCTTCTGCCTCCAATAGATTTCCTAAGCACTAGTGTTTTAAGGAACAATTTAAAAAGAGAATCCTAATGTGATTTCTTTATAATGGGTGTGTTCCTTATCTTATCCTAGTGTCTAAACTCTTCTCCATGGCTGCACCTCCAAATAATATTCCTTTACGTGCTAAGGGGTATCTACAGAGTGGGATAGGTTTAATAACTACCCTGACACTAACGCGTACCCTAACCCTAACCCCTACCCTAACCCTAACACGTACCCTAATCCTAACCAATACCCTAAACCGAGCCCTAACCCTAACACTAACCCTAACCCTAACCCTAACCCATACCCTACGCCGTACCCGAAGCCCTCACCGAACCCGTACCCTAAGCCGTACCCTAAGCCGTACGCTAAGCCTAACCCTAACCCTAGGCTACCCTTGACTGCTTCTGCCTCCAATAGATTTCCTAAGCACTAGTGTTTTAAGGAACAGCTTAAAAAGAGAATCCTAATGTGATTTCTTTATAATGGGTGTGTTCCTTATCTTATCCTAGTGTCTAAACTCTTCTCCATGGCTGGACCCCGAAATAATATTCCTTTACGTGCTAAGGTGTATCTAGAGAGTGGGATAGGTTTACTAACTACCCTAACCCTAACGCGTACCCTAACCCTAACCCCTACCCTAACCCTAACACGTACCCTAATCCTAACCCGTACCCTAAACCGAACCCTAACCCTAACACTAACCCTAACACTAACCCTAAGCCATACCCTACGCCATACCCGAATCCCTCCCCGAACCCGTACCCTAAGCCTAACCCTAAGCCTAACCCTAACCCTAGGCTACCCTTGACTGCTTCTGCCTCCAATAGATTTCCTAAGCACTAGTGTTTTAAGGAACAACTTAAAAAGAGAATCCTAATGTCATTTCTTTATAATGTGTGTGTTCCTTATCTTATCCTAGTGTCTAAACTCTTCTCCATGGCTGGACCTCCAAATAATATTCCTTTACGTGCTGAGGGGTATCTAGAGAGTGGGATAGGTTTAATAACTACCCTAACACTAACGCGTACCCTAACCCTAACGCCTACCCTAACACTAACTCGTACCCTAATCCTAAACAATACCCTAAACCGAGCCCTAACCCTAACACTAACCCTAACCCTAACCCTAACCCATACCCTACGCCGTACCCGAAGCCCTCCCCGAACCCGTACCCTAAGCCGTACCCTAAGCCGTACCCTAAGCCTAACCCTAACCCTAGGCTACCCTTGACTGCTTCTGCCTCCAATAGATTTCCTAAGCACTAGTGTTTTAAGGAACAGCTTAAAAAGAGAATCCTAATGTGATTTCTTTATAATGGGTGTGTTCCTTATCTTATCCTAGTGTCTAAACTCTTCTCCATGGCTGAACCGCCAAATAATATTCCTTGACGTGCTAAGGTGTATCTAGAGAGTGGGATAGGTTTAATAACTACCCTAACCCTAACGCGTACCCTAACCCTAACCCCTACCCTAACCCTAACACGTACCCTAATCCTAACCCGTACCCTAAACCGAGCCCTAACCCTAACACTAACCCTAACCCTAACCCTAACCCATACCCTACGCCGTACCCGAAGCCCTCACCGAACCCGTACCCTAAGCCGTACCCTAAGCCTAACCCTAAGCCTAACCCTAACCCTAGGCTACCCTTGACTGCTTCTGCCTCCAATAGATTTCCTAAGCACTAGTGTTTTAAGGAACAACTTAAAAAGAGAATCCTAATGTGATTTCTTTATAATGGGTGTGTTCCTTATCTTATCCTAGTGTCTAAACTCTTCTCCATGGCTGCACCTCCAAATAATATTCCTTTACGTGCTAAGGGGTATCTAGAGAGTGGGATAGGTTTAATAACTACCCTAACACTAACGCGTACCCTAACCCTAACCCCTACCCTAACCCTAACACGTACCCTAATCCTAACCAATACCCTAAACCGAGCCCTAACCCTAACACTAACCCTAACCCTAACCCTAACCCATACCCTACGCCGTACCCGAAGCCCTCCCCGAACCCGTACCCTAAGCCGTACCCTAAGCCGTACCCTAAGCCTAACCCTAACCCTAGGCTACCCTTGACTGCTTCTGCCTCCAATAGATTTCCTAAGCACTAGTGTTTTAAGGAACAGCTTAAAAAGAGAATCCTAATGTGATTTCTTTATAATGGGTGTGTTCCTTATCTTATCCTAGTGTCTAAACTCTTCTCCATGGCTGAACCGCCAAATAATATTCCTTGACGTGCTAAGGTGTATCTAGAGAGTGGGATAGGTTTAATAACTACCCTAACCCTAACGGGTACCCTAACCCTAACCCCTACCCTAACCCTAACACGTACCCTAATCCTAACCCGTACCCTAAACCGAGCCCTAACCCTAACACTAACCCTAACCCTAACCCTAACCCATACCCTACGCCGTACCCGAAGCCCTCACCGAACCCGTACCCTAAGCCGGACCCTAAGCCTAACCCTAAGCCTAACCCTAACCCTAGGCTACCCTTGACTGCTTCTGCCTCCAATAGATTTCCTAAGCACTAGTGTTTTAAGGAACAATTTAAAAAGAGAATCCTAATGTGATTTCTTTATAATGGGTGTGTTCCTTATCTTATCCTAGTGTCTAAACTCTTCTCCATGGCTGCACCTCCAAATAATATTCCTTTACGTGCTAAGGGGTATCTACAGAGTGGGATAGGTTTAATAACTACCCTGACACTAACGCGTACCCTAACCCTAACCCCTACCCTAACCCTAACACGTACCCTAATCCTAACCAATACCCTAAACCGAGCCCTAACCCTAACACTAACCCTAACCCTAACCCTAACCCATACCCTACGCCGTACCCGAAGCCCTCACCGAACCCGTACCCTAAGCCGTACCCTAAGCCGTACGCTAAGCCTAACCCTAACCCTAGGCTACCCTTGACTGCTTCTGCCTCCAATAGATTTCCTAAGCACTAGTGTTTTAAGGAACAGCTTAAAAAGAGAATCCTAATGTGATTTCTTTATAATGGGTGTGTTCCTTATCTTATCCTAGTGTCTAAACTCTTCTCCATGGCTGGACCCCGAAATAATATTCCTTTACGTGCTAAGGTGTATCTAGAGAGTGGGATAGGTTTACTAACTACCCTAACCCTAACGCGTACCCTAACCCTAACCCCTACCCTAACCCTAACACGTACCCTAATCCTAACCCGTACCCTAAACCGAACCCTAACCCTAACACTAACCCTAACACTAACCCTAAGCCATACCCTACGCCATACCCGAATCCCTCCCCGAACCCGTACCCTAAGCCTAACCCTAAGCCTAACCCTAACCCTAGGCTACCCTTGACTGCTTCTGCCTCCAATAGATTTCCTAAGCACTAGTGTTTTAAGGAACAACTTAAAAAGAGAATCCTAATGTCATTTCTTTATAATGTGTGTGTTCCTTATCTTATCCTAGTGTCTAAACTCTTCTCCATGGCTGGACCTCCAAATAATATTCCTTTACGTGCTGAGGGGTATCTAGAGAGTGGGATAGGTTTAATAACTACCCTAACACTAACGCGTACCCTAACCCTAACCCCTACCCTAACACTAACTCGTAACCTAATCCTAAACAATACCCTAAACCGAGCCCTAACCCTAACACTAACCCTAACCCTAACCCTAACCCATACCCTACGCCGTACCCGAAGCCCTCCCCGAACCCGTACCCTAAGCCGTACCCTAAGCCTAACCCTAACCCTAGGCTACCCTTGACTGCTTCTGCCTCCAATAGATTTCCTAAGCACTAGTGTTTTAAGGAACAGCTTAAAAAGAGAATCCTAATGTGATTTCTTTATAATGGGTGTGTTCCTTATCTTATCCTAGTGTCTAAACTCTTCTCCATGGCTGGACCCCGAAATAATATTCCTTTACGTGCTAAGGTGTATCTAGAGAGTGGGATAGGTTTAATAACTACCCTAACCCTAATGCGTACCCTAACCCTAACCCCTACCCTAACCCTAACACGTACCCTAATCCTAACCCGTACCCTAAACCGAACCCTAACCCTAACACTAACCCTAACACTAACCCTAAGCCATACCCTACGCCGTACCCGAATCCCTCCCCGAACCCGTACCCTAAGCCTAACCCTAAGCCTAACCCTACCCCTAGGCTACCCTTGACTGCTTCTGCCTCCAATAGATTTCCTAAGCACTAGTGTTTTAAGGAACAACTTAAAAAGAGAATCCTATTGTCATTTCTTTATAATGTGTGTGTTCCTTATCTTATCCTAGTGTCTAAACTCTTCTCCATGGCTGGACCTCCAAATAATATTCCTTTACGTGCTGAGGGGTATCTAGAGAGTGGGATAGGTTTAATAACTACCCTAACACTAACGCGTACCCTAACCCTAACCCCTACCCTAACCCTAACACGTACCCTAATCCTAACCAATACCCTAAACCGAGCCCTAACCCTAACACTAACCCTAACCCTAACCCTAACCCATACCCTACGCCGTACCCGAAGCCCTCCCCGAACCCGTACCCTAAGCCGTACCCTAAGCCGTACCCTAAGCCTAACCCTAAACCTAGGCTACCCTTGACTGCTTCTGCCTCCAATAGATTTCCTAAGCACTAGTGTTTTAAGGAACAGCTTAAAAAGAGAATCCTAATGTGATTTCTTTATAATGGGTGTGTTCCTTATCTTATCCTAGTGTCTAAACTCTTCTCCATGGCTGGACCTCCAAATAATATTCCTTTACGTGCTAAGGGGTATCTAGAGAGTGGGTTAGGTTTAATAACTACCCTAACACTAACGCGTACCATAACCCTAAACCCTACCCTATCGCTAACTCGTACCCTAATCCTAACCCGTACCCTAAACCGAGCCCTAACCCTAACACTAACCCTAACCCTAACCCTAACCCATACCCTACGCCGTACCCGAAGCCCTCCCCGAACCCGTACCCTAAGCCGTACCCTAAGCCGTACCCTAAGCCTAACCCTAACCCTAGGCTACCCTTGACTGCTTCTGCCTCCAATAGATTTCCTAAGCACTAGTGTTTTAAGGAACAGCTTAAAAAGAGAATCCTAATGTGATTTCTTTATAATGGGTGTGTTCCTTATCTTATCCTAGTGTCTAAACTCTTCTCCATGGATGAACCGCCAAATAATATTCCTTGACGTGCTAAGGTGTATCTAGAGAGTGGGATAGGTTTAATAACTACCCTAACCCTAACGCGTACCCTAACCCTAACCCCTACCCTAACCCTAACACGTACCCTAATCCTAACCCGTACCCTAAACCGAGCCCTAACCCTAACACTAACCCTAACCCTAACCCTAACCCATACCCTACGCCGTACCCGAAGCCCTCACCGAACCCGTACCCTAAGCCGTACCCTAAGCCTAACCCTAAGCCTAACCCTAACCCTAGGCTACCCTTGACTGCTTCTGCCTCCAATAGATTTCCTAAGCACTAGTGTTTTAAGGAACAACTTAAAAAGAGAATCCTAATGTGATTTCTTTATAATGGGTGTGTTCCTTATCTTATCCTAGTGTCTAAACTCTTCTCCATGGCTGCACCTACAAATAATATTCCTTTACGTGCTAAGGGGTATCTAGAGAGTGGGATAGGTTTAATAACTACCCTAACACTAACGCGTACCCTAACCCTAACCCCTACCCTAACCCTAACACGTACCCTAATCCTAACCAATACCCTAAACCGAGCCCTAACCCTAACACTAACCCTAACCCTAACCCTAACCCATACCCTACGCCGTACCCGAAGCCCTCCCCGAACCCGTACCCTAAGCCGTACCCTAAGCCGTACGCTAAGCCTAACCCTAACCCTAGGCTACCCTTGACTGCTTCTGCCTCCAATAGATTTCCTAAGCACTAGTGTTTTAAGGAACAGCTTAAAAAGAGAATCCTAATGTGATTTCTTTATAATGGGTGTGTTCCTTATCTTATCCTAGTGTCTAAACTCTTCTCCATGGCTGGACCCCGAAATAATATTCCTTTACGTGCTAAGGTGTATCTAGAGAGTGGGATAGGTTTACTAACTACCCTAACCCTAACGCGTACCCTAACCCTAACCCCTACCCTAACCCTAACACGTACCCTAATCCTAACCCGTACCCTAAACCGAACCCTAACCCTAACACTAACCCTAACACTAACCCTAAGCCATACCCTACGCCGTACCCGAATCCCTCCCCGAACCCGTACCCTAAACCGTACCCTAAGCCTAACCCTAAGCCTAACCCTAACCCTAGGCTACCCTTGACTGCTTCTGCCTCCAATAGATTTCCTAAGCACTAGTGTTTTAAGGAACAACTTAAAAAGAGAATCCTAATGTCATTTCTTTATAATGTGTGTGTTCCTTATCTTATCCTAGTGTCTAAACTCTTCTCCATGGCTGGACCTCCAAATAATATTCCTTTACGTGCTGAGGGGTATCTAGAGAGTGGGATAGGTTTAATAACTACCCTAACACTAACGCGTACCCTAACCCTAACCCCTACCCTAACACTAACTCGTACCCTAATCCTAAACAATACCCTAAACCGAGCCCTAACCCTAACCCTAACCCTAACCCTAACCCTAACCCATACCCTACGCCGTACCCGAAGCCCTCCCCGAACCCGTACCCTAAGCCGTACCCTAAGCCGTACCCTAAGCCTAACCCTAACCCTAGGCTACCCTTGACTGCTTCTGCCTCCAATAGATTTCCTAAGCACTAGTGTTTTAAGGAACAGCTTAAAAAGAGAATCCTAATGTGATTTCTTTATAATGGGTGTGTTCCTTATGTTATCCTAGTGTCTAAACTCTTCTCCATGGCTGGACCCCGAAATAATATTCCTTTACGTGCTAAGGTGTATCTAGAGAGTGGGATAGGTTTACTAACTACCCTAACCCTAATGCGTACCCTAACCCTAACCCCTACCCTAACCCTAACACGTACCCTAATCCTAACCCGTACCCTAAACCGAACCCTAACCCTAACACTAACCCTAACACTAACCCTAAGCCATACCCTACGCCGTACCCGAATCCCTCACCGTACCCGTACCCTAAGCCGTACGCTAAGCCTAACCCTAAGCCTAACCCTACCCCTAGGCTACCCTTGACTGCTTCTGCCTCCAATAGATTTCCTAAGCACTAGTGTTTTAAGGAACAACTTAAAAAGAGAATCCTAATGTCATTTCTTTATAATGTGTGTGTTCCTTATCTTATCCTAGTGTCTAAACTCTTCTCCATGGCTGGACCTCCAAATAATATTCCTTTACGTGCTGAGGGGTATCTAGAGAGTGGGATAGGTTTAATAACTACCCTAACACTAACACGTACCCTAACCCTAACGCCTACCCTAACACTAACTCGTACCCTAATCCTAAACAATAACCTAAACCGAGCCCTAACCATAACACTAACCCTAACCCTAACCCTAACCCATACCCTACGCCGTACCCGAAGCCCTCCCCGAACCCGTACCCTAAGCCGTACCCTAAGCCGTACCCTAAGCCTAACCCTAACCCTAGGCTACCCTTGACTGCTTCTGCCTCCAATAGATTTCCTAAGCACTAGTGTTTTAAGGAACAGCTTAAAAAGAGAATCCTAATGTGATTTCTTTATAATGGGTGTGTTCCTTATCTTATCCTAGTGTCTAAACTCTTCTCCATGGCTGGACCTCCAAATAATATTCCTTTACGTGCTAAGGGGTATCTAGAGCGTGGGTTAGGTTTAATAACTACCCTAACACTAACGCGTACCCTAACCCTAAACCCTACCCTATCGCTAACTCGTACCCTAATCCTAACCCGTACCCTAAACCGAGCCCTAACCCTAACACTAACCCTAACCCTAACCCTAACCCATACCCTACGCCGTACCCGAAGCCCTCCCCGAACCCGTACCCTAAGCCGTACCCTAAGCCGTACCCTAAGCCTAACCCTAACCCTAGGCTACCCTTGACTGCTTCTGCCTCCAATAGATTTCCTAAGCACTAGTGTTTTAAGGAACAGCTTAAAAAGAGAATCCTAATGTGATTTCTCTATAATGGGTGTGTTCCTTATCTTATCCTAGTGTCTAAACTCTTCTCCATGGCTGAACCGCCAAATAATATTCCTTGACGTGCTAAGGTGTATCTAGAGAGTGGGATAGGTTTAATAACTACCCTAACCCTAACGCGTACCCTAACCCTAACCCCTACCCTAACCCTAACACGTACCCTAATCCTAACCCGTACCCTAAACCGAGCCCTAACCCTAACACTAACCCTAACCCTAACCCTAACCCATACCCTACGCCGTACCCGAAGCCCTCACCGAACCCGTACCCTAAGCCGTACCCTAAGCCTAACCCTAAGCCTAACCCTAACCCTAGGCTACCCTTGACTGCTTCTGCCTCCAATAGATTTCCTAAGCACTAGTGTTTTAAGGAACAACTTAAAAAGAGAATCCTAATGTGATTTCTTTATAATGGGTGTGTTCCTTATCTTATCCTAGTGTCTAAACTCTTCTCCATGGCTGCACCTCCAAATAATATTCCTTTACGTGCTAAGGGGTATCTAGAGAGTGGGATAGGTTTAATAACTACCCTAACACTAACGCGTACCCTAACCCTAACCCCTACCCTAACCCTAACACGTACCCTAATCCTAACCAATACCCTAAACCGAGCCCTAACCCTAACACTAACCCTAACCCTAACCCTAACCCATACCCTACGCCGTACCCGAAGCCCTCCCCAAACCCGTACCCTAAGCCGTACCCTAAGCCGTACCCTAAGCCTAACCCTAACCCTAGGCTACCCTTGACTGCTTCTGCCTCCAATAGATTTCCTAAGCACTAGTGTTTAAAGGAACAGCTTAAAAAGAGAATCCTAATGTGATTTCTTTATAATGGGTGTGTTCCTTATCTTATCCTAGTGTCTAAACTCTTCTCCATGGCTGGACCTCCAAATAATATTCCTTTACGTGCTAAGGGGTATCTAGAGACTGGGATAGGTTTAATAACTACCCTAACACTAACGCGTACCCTAACCCTAACCCCTACCCTAACCCTAACACGTACCCTAATCCTAACCAATACCCTAAACCGAGCCCTAACCCTAACACTAACCCTAACCCTAACCCTAACCCATACCCTACGCCGTACCCGAAGCCCTCCCCGAACCGGTACCCTAAGCCGTACCCTAAGCCGTACCCTAAGCCTAACCCTAACCCTAGGCTACCCTTGACTGCTTCTGCCTCCAATAGATTTTCTAAGCACTAGTGTTTTAAGGAACAGCTTAAAAAGAGAATCCTAATGTGATTTCTTTATAATGGGTGTGTTCCTTATCTTATCCTAGTGTCTAAACTCTTCTCCATGGCTGGACCTCCAAATAATATTCCTTTACGTGCTAAGGGGTATCTAGAGAGTGGGTTAGGTTTAATAACTACCCTAACACTAACGCGTACCCTAACCCTAAACCCTACCCTAACCCTAACACGTACCCTAATCCTAACCAATACCCTATACCGAGCCCTAACCCTAACACTAACCCTAACCCTAACCCTAACCCATACCCTACGCCGTACCAGAAGCCCTCCACGAACCCGTACCCTAAGCCGTACCCTAAGCCTAACCCTAAGCCTAACCCTAACCCTAGGCTACCCTTGACTGCTTCTGCCTCCAATAGATTTCCTAAGCACTAGTGTTTTAAGGAACAGCTTAAAAAGAGAATCCTAATGTGATTTCTTTATAATGGGTGTGTTCCTTATCTTATCCTAGTGTCTAAACTCTTCTCCATGGCTGAACCGCCAAATAATATTCCTTGACGTGCTAAGGTGTATCCAGAGAGTGGGATAGGTTTAATAACTACCCTAACCCTAACGCGTACCCTAACCCTAACCCCTACCCTAACCCTAACACGTACCCTAATCCTAACCCGTACCCTAAACCGAGCCCTAACCCTAACACTAACCCTAACCCTAACCCTAAACCATACCCTACGCCGTACCCGAAGCCCTCACCGAACCCGTACCCTAATCCGTACCCTAAGCCTAACCCGAAGCCTAACCCTAACCCTAGGCTACCCTTGACTGCTTCTGCCTCCAATAGATTTCCTAAGCACTAGTGTTTTAAGGAACAACTTAAAAAGAGAATCCTAATGTGATTTCTTTATAATGGGTGTGTTCCTTATCTTATCCTAGTGTCTAAACTCTTCTCCATGGCTGCACCTCCAAATAATATTCCTTTACGTGCTAAGGGGTATCTAGAGAGTGGGATAGGTTTAATAACTACCCTAACACTAACGCGTACCCTAACCCTAACCCCTACCCTAACCCTAACACGTACCCTAATCCTAACCAATACCCTAAACCGAGCCCTAACCCTAACACTAACCCTAACCCTAACCCTAACCCATACCCTACGCCGTACCCGAAGCCCTCCCCGAACCCGTACCCTAAGCCGTACCCTAAGCCGTACCCTAAGCCTAACCCTAACCCTAGGCTACCCTTGACTGCTTCTGCCTCCAATAGATTTCCTAAGCACTAGTGTTTTAAGGAACAGCTTAAAAAGAGAATCCTAATGTGATTTCTTTATAATGGGTGTGTTCCTTATCTTATCCTAGTGTGTAAACTCTTCTCCATGGCTGGACCTCCAAATAATATTCCTTTACGTGCTAAGGGGTATCTAGAGAGTGGGTTAGGTTTAATAACTACCCTAACACTAACGCGTACCCTAACCCTAAACCCTACCCTATCGCTAACTCGTACCCTAATCCTAACCCGTACCCTAAACCGAGCCCTAACCCTAACACTAACCCTAACCCTAACCCATACCCTACGCCGTACCAGAAGCCCTCCCCGAACCCGTACCCTAAGCCGTACCCTAAGCCGTACCCTAAGCCTAACCCTAACCCTAGGCTACCCTTGACTGATTCTGCCTCCAATAGATTTCCTAAGCACTAGTGTTTTAAGGAACAGCTTAAAAAGAGAATCCTAATGTGATTTCTTTATAATGGGTGTGTTCCTTATCGTATCCTAGTGTCTAAACTCTTCTCCATGGCTGAACCGCCAAATAATATTCCTTGACGTGCTAAGGTGTATCTAGAGAGTGGGATAGGTTTAATAACTACCCTAACCCTAACGCGTACCCTAACCCTAACCCCTACCCTAACCCTAACACGTACCCTAATCCTAACCCGTACCCTAAACCGAGCCCTAACCCTAACACTAACCCTAACCCTAACCCTAACCCATACCCTACGCCGTACCCGAAGCCCTCACCGAACCCGTACCCTAAGCCGTACCCTAAGCCTAACCCTAAGCCTAACCCTAACCCTAGGCTACCCTTGACTGCTTCTGCCTCCAATAGATTTCCTAAGCACTAGTGTTTTAAGGAACAGCTTAAAAAGAGAATCCTAATGTGATTTCTTTATAATGGGTGTGTTCCTTATCTTATCCTAGTGTCTAAACTCTTCTCCATGGCTGCACCTCCAAATAATATTCCTTTACGTGCTAAGGGGTATCTAGAGAGTGGGATAGGTTTAATAACTACCCTAACACTAACGCGTACACTAACCCTAACCCCTACCCTAACCCTAACACGTACCCTAATCCTAACCAATACCCTAAACCTAGCCCTAACCCTAACACTAACCCTAACCCTAACCCTAACCTATACCCTACGCCGTACCCGAAACCCTCCCCGAACCCGTACCCTAAGCCGTACCCTAAGCCGTACCCTAAGCCTAACACTAACCCTAGGCTACCCTTGACTGCTTCTGCCTCCAATAGATTTCCTAAGCACTAGTGTTTTAAGGAACAGCTTAAAAAGAGAATCCTAATGTGATTTCTTTATAATGGGTGTGTTCCTTATCTTATCCTAGTGTCTAAACTCTTCTCCATGGCTGGACCTCCAAATAATATTCCTTTATGTGCTAAGGTGTATCTAGAGAGTGGGATAGGTTTACTAACTACCCTAACCCTAACGCGTACCCTAACCCTAACCCATACCCTAACCCTAACACGTACCCTAATCCTAACCCGTACCCTAAACCGAACCCTAAACCTAACACTAACCCTAACACTAACCCTAAGTCATACCCTACGCCGTACCCGAATCCCTCACCGAACCCGTACCCTAAGCCGTACGCTAAGCCTAACCCTAAGGCTAACCCTACCCCTAGGCTACCCTTGACTGCTTCTGCCTCCAATAGATTTTCTAAGCACTAGTGTTTTAAGGAACAACTTAAAAAGAGAATCCTAATGTCATTTCTTTATAATGTGTGTGTTCCTTATCTTATCCTAGTGTCTAAACTCTTCTCCATGGCTGGACCTCCAAATAATATTCCTTTACGTGCTGAGGGGTATCTAGAGAGTGGGATAGGTTTAATAACTACCCTAACACTAACACGTACCCTAACCCTAACCCCTACCCTAACACTAACTCGTACCCTAATCCTAAACAATACCCTAAACCGAGCCCTAACCCTAACACTAACCCTAACCCTAACCCTAACCCATACCCTACGCCGTACCCGAAGCCCTCCCCGAACCCGTACCCTAAGCCGTACCCTAAGCCGTACCCTAAGCCTAACCCTAACCCTAGGCTACCCTTGACTGCTTCTGCCTCCAATAGATTTCCTAAGCACTAGTGTTTTAAGGAACAGCTTAAAAAGAGAATCCTAATGTGATTTCTTTATAATGGGTGTGTTCCTTATCTTATCCTAGTGTCTAAACTCTTCTCCATGGCTGAACCGCCAAATAATATTCCTTGACGTGCTAAGGTGTATCTAGAGAGTGGGATAGGTTTAATAACTACCCTAACCCTAACGCGTACCCTAACCCTAACCCCTACCCTAACCCTAACACGTACCCTAATCCTAACCCGTACCCTAAACCGAGCCCTAACCCTAACACTAACCCTAACCCTAACCCTAAACCATACCCTACGCCGTACCCGAAGCCCTCACCGAACCCGTACCCTAAGCCGTACCCTAAGCCTAACCCTAAGCCTAACCCTAACCCTAGGCTACCCTTGACTGCTTCTGCCTCCAATAGATTTCCTAAGCACTAGTGTTTTAAGGAACAACTTAAAAAGAGAATCCTAATGTGATTTCTTTATAATGGGTGTGTTCCTTATCTTATCCTAGTGTCTAAACTCTTCTCCATGGCTGCACCTCCAAATAATATTCCTTTACGTGCTAAGGGGTATCTAGAGAGTGGGATAGGTTTAATAACTACCCTAACACTAACGCGTACCCTAAACCTAACCCCTACCCTAACCCTAACACGTACCCTAATCCTAACCAATACCCAAAACCGAGCCCTAACCCTAACACTAACCCTAACCCTAACCCTAACCCATACCCTACGCCGTACCCGAAGCCCTCCCCGAACCCGTACCCTAAGCCGTACCCTAAGCCGTACCCTAAGCCTAACCCTAACCCTAGGCTACCCTTGACTGCTTCTGCCTCCAATAGATTTCCTAAGCACTAGTGTTTTAAGGAACAGCTTAAAAAGAGAATCCTAATGTGATTTCTTTATAATGGGTGTGTTCCTTATCTTATCCTAGTGTGTAAACTCTTCTCCATGGCTGGACCTCCAAATAATATTCCTTTACGTGCTAAGGGGTATCTAGAGAGTGGGTTAGGTTTAATAACTACCCTAACACTAATGCGTACCCTAACCCTAACCCCTACCCTATCGCTAACACGTACCCTAATCCTAACCAATACCCTAAACCGAGCCCTAACCCTAACACTAACCCTAACCCTAACCCATACCCTACGCCGTACCAGAAGCCCTCCCCGAACCCGTACCCTAAGCCGTACCCTAAGCCTAACCCTAAGCCTAACCCTAAACGTAGGCTACCCTTGAATGCTTCTGCCTCCAATAGATTTCCTAAGCAGTAGTGTTTTAAGGAACAGCTTAAAAAGAGAATCCTAATGTGATTTCTTTATAATGGGTGTGTTCCTTATCTTATCCTAGTGTCTAAATTCTTCTCCATGGCTGGACCTCCAAATAATATTCCTTTACGTGCTAAGGGGTATCTAGAGAGTGGGATAGGTTTAATAACTACCCTAACACTAACGCCTACCCTAACCCTAACCCCTACCCTAACCCTAACACGTACCCTAATCCTAACCAATACCCTAAACCGAGCCCTAACCCTAACACTAACCCTAACCCGAACCCTAACCCATACCCTATGCCGTACCCGAAGCCCTCCCCGAACCGGTACCCTAAGCCGTACCCTAAGGCGTACCCTAAGCCTAACCCTAACCCTAGGCTACCCTTGACTGCTTCTGCCTCCAATAGATTTCCTAAGCACTAGTGTTTTAAGGAACAGCTTAAAAAGAGAATCCTAATGTGATTTCTTTATAATGGGTGTGTTCCTTATCTTATCCTAGTGTCTAAACTCTTCTCCATGGCTGGACCTCCAAATAATATTCCTTTACGTGCTAAGGGGTATCTAGAGAGTGGGTTAGGTTTAATAACTACCCTAACACTAACGCGTACCCTAACCCTAAACCCTACCCTATCGCTAACTCGTACCCTAATCCTAACCCGTACCCTAAACCGAGCCCTAACCCTAACACTAACCCTAACCCTAACCCTAACCCATACCCTACGCCGTACCCGAAGCCCTCCCCGAACCCGTACCCTAAGCCGTACCCTAAGCCGTACCCTAAGCCTAACCCTAACCCTAGGCTACCCTTGACTGCTTCTGCCTCCAATAGATTTCCTAAGCACTAGTGTTTTAAGGAACAGCTTAAAAAGAGAATCCTAATGTGATTTCTTTATAATGGGTGTGTTCCTTATCTTATCCTAGTGTCTAAACTCTTCTCCATGGCTGAAACGCCAAATAATATTCCTTGACGTGCTAAGGTGTATCTAGAGAGTGGGATAGGTTTAATAACTACCCTAACCCTAACGCGTACCCTAACCCTAACCCCTACCCTAACCCTAACACGTACCCTAATCCTAACCCGTACCCTAAACCGAGCCCTAACCCTAACACTAACCCTAACCCTAACCCATACCCTACGCCGTACCAGAAGCCCTCCCCGAACCCGTACCCTAAGCCGTACCCTAAGCCTAACCCTAAGCCTAACCCTAAACGTAGGCTACCCTTGAATGCTTCTGCCTCCAATAGATTTCCTAAGCAGTAGTGTTTTAAGGAACAGCTTAAAAAGAGAATCCTAATGTGATTTCTTTATAATGGGTGTGTTCCTTATCTTATCCTAGTGTCTAAATTCTTCTCCATGGCTGGACCTCCAAATAATATTCCTTTACGTGCTAAGGGGTATCTAGAGAGTGGGATAGGTTTAATAACTACCCTAACACTAACGCCTACCCTAACCCTAACCCCTACCCTAACCCTAACACGTACCCTAATCCTAACCACTACCTTAAACCGAGCCCTAACCCTAACACTAACCCTAACCCGAACCCTAACCCATACCCTATGCCGTACCCGAAGCCCTCCCCGAACCGGTACCCTAAGCCGTACCCTAAGCCGTACCCTAAGCCTAACCCTAACCCTAGGCTACCCTTGACTGCTTCTGCCTCCAATAGATTTCCTAAGCACTAGTGTTTTAAGGAACAGCTTAAAAAGAGAATCCTAATGTGATTTCTTCATAATGGGTGTGTTCCTTATCTTATCCTAGTGTCTAAACTCTTCTCCATGGCTGAACCTCCAAATAATATTACTTTACGTGCTAAGGGGTATCTAGAGAGTGGGTTAGGTTTAATAACTACCCTAACACTAACGCGTACCCTAACCCTAAACCCTACCCTAACCCTAACACGTACCCTAATCCTAACCAATACCCTATACCGAGCCCTAACCCTAACACTAACCCTAACCCTAACCCTAACCCATACCCTACGCCGTACCAGAAGCCCTCCCCGAACCCGTACCCTAAGCCGTATCCTAAGCCTAACCCTAAGCCTAACCCTAACCCTAGGCTACCCTTGGATGCTTCTGCCTCCAATAGATTTCCTAAGCACTAGTGTCTTAAGGAACAGCTTAAAAAGAGAATCCTAATGTGATTTCTTTATAATGGGTGTGTTCCTTATCTTATCCTAGTGTCTAAACTCTTCTCCATGGCTGGACCTCCAAATAATATTCCTTTATGTGCTAAGGGGTATCTAGAGAATGGGATAGGTTTAATAACTACCCTAACACTAACGCGTACCCTAACCCTAACCCCTACCCTAACCATAACACGTACCTTAATCCTAACCAATACCCTAAACCGAGCCCTAACCCTAACACTAACCCTAAACCTAACCCTAACCCATACCCTACGCCGTACCCGAAGCCCTCCCCAAACCCGTACCCTAAGCCGTACCCTAAGCCGTACCCTAAGCCTAACCCTAACCCTAGGCTACCCTTGACTGCTTCTGCCTCCAATAGATTTCCTAAGCACTAGTGTTTTAAGGAACAGCTTAAAAAGAGAATCCTAATGTGATTTCTTTATAATGGGTGTGTTCCTTATCTTATCCTAGTTTCTAAACTCTTCTCCATGGCTGGACCTCCAAATAATATTCCTTTACGTGCTAAGGGGTATCTAGAGACTGGGATAGGTTTAATAACTACCCTAACACTAACGCGTACCCTAACCCTAACCCCTACCCTAACCCTAACACGTACCCTAATCCTAACCAATACCCTAAACCGAGCCCTAACCCTAACACTAACCCTAACCCTAACCCTAACACATACCCTACGCCGTACCCGAAGCCCTCCCCGAACCGGTACCCTAAGCCGTACCCTAAGCCGTACCCTAAGCCTAACCCTAACCCTAGGCTACTCTTGACTGCTTCTGCCTCCAATAGATTTTCTAAGCACTAGTGTTTTAAGGAACAGCTTAAAAAGAGAATCCTAATGTGATTTCTTTATAATGGGTGTGTTCCTTATCTTATCCTAGTGTCTAAACTCTTCTCCATGGCTGGACCTCCAAATAATATTCCTTTACGTGCTAAGGGGTATCTAGAGAGTGGGTTAGGTTTAATAACTACCCTAACACTAACGCGTACCCTAACCCTAAACCCTACCCTAACCCTAACACGTACCCTAATCCTAACCAATACCCTATACCGAGCCCTAACCCTAACACTAACCCTAACCCTAACCCTAACCCATACCCTACGCCGTACCAGAAGCCCTGCACGAACCCGAACCCTAAGCCGTACCCTAAGCCTAACCCTAAGCCTAACCCTAACCCTAGGCTACCCTTGACTGCTTCTGCCTCCAATAGATTTCCTAAGCACTAGTGTTTTAAGGAACAGCTTAAAAAGAGAATCCTAATGTGATTTCTTTATAATGGGTGTGTTCCTTATCTTATCCTAGTGTCTAAACTCTTCTCCATGGCTGGACCTCCAAATAATATTCCTTTACGTGCTAAGGGGTATCTAGAGAGTTGGTTAGGTTTAATAACTACCCTAACACTAACGCGTACCCTAACCCTAAACCCTACCCTATCGCTAACTCGTACCCTAATCCTAACCCGTACCCTAAACCGAGCCCTAACCCTAACACTAACCCTAACCCTAACCCTAACCCATACCCTACGCCGTACCCGAAGCCCTCACCGAACCCGTACCCTAAGCCGTACCCTAAGCCGTACCCTAAGCCTAACCCTAACCCTAGGCTACCCTTGACTGCTTCTGCCTCCAATAGATTTCCTAAGCACTAGTGTTTTAAGGAACAGCTTAAAAAGAGAATCCTAATGTGATTTCTTTATAATGGGTGTGTTCCTTATCTTATCCTAGTGTCTAAACTCTTCTCCATGGCTGAACCGCCAAATAATATTCCTTGACGTGCTAAGGTGTATCTAGAGAGTGGGATAGGTTTAATAACTACCCTAACCCTAACGCGTACCCTAACCCTAACCCCTACCCTAACCCTAACACGTACCCTAATCCTAACCCGTACCCTAAACCGAGCCCTAACCCTAACACTAACCCTAACCCTAACCCTAACCCATACCCTACGCCGTACCCGAAGCCCTCACCGAACCCGTACCCTAAGCCGTACCCTAAGCCTAACCCTAAGCCTAACCCTAACCCTAGGCTACCCTTGACTGCTTCTGCCTCCAATAGATTTCCTAAGCACTAGTGTTTTAAGGAACAACTTAAAAAGAGAATCCTAATGTGATTTCTTTATAATGGGTGTGTTCCTTATCTTATCCTAGTGTCTAAACTCTTCTCCATGGCTGCACCTCCAAATAATATTCCTTTACGTGCTAAGGGGTATCTAGAGAGTGGGATAGGTTTAATAACTACCCTAACACTAACGCGTACCCTAACCCTAACCCCTACCCTAACCCTAACATGTACCCTAATCCTAACCAATACCCTAAACCGAGCCCTAACCCTAACACTAACCCTAACCCTAACCCTAACCCATACCCTACGCCGTACCCGAAGCCCTCCCCGAACCCGTACCCTAAGCCGTACCCTAAGCCGTACGCTAAGCCTAACAATAACCCTAGGCTACCCTTGACTGCTTCTGCCTCCAATAGATTTCCTAAGCACTAGTGTTTTAAGGAACAGCTTAAAAAGAGAATCCTAATGTGATTTCTTTATAATGGGTGTGTTCCTTATCTTATCCTAGTGTCTAAACTCTTCTCCATGGCTGAACCGCCAAATAATATTCCTTGACGTGCTAAGGTGTATCTAGAGAGTGGGATAGGTTTAATAACTACCCTAACCCTAACGCGTACCCTAACCCTAACCCCTACCCTAACCCTAACACGTACCCTAATCCTAACCCGTACCCTAAACCGAGCCCTAACCCTAACACTAACCCTAACCCTAACCCTAACCCATACCCTACGCCGTACCCGAAGCCCTCACCGAACCCGTACCCTAAGCCGTACCCTAAGCCTAACCCTAAGCCTAACCCTAACCCTAGGCTACCCTTGACTGCTTCTGCCTCCAATAGATTTCCTAAGCACTAGTGTTTTAAGGAACAACTTAAAAAGAGAATCCTAATGTGATTTCTTTATAATGGGTGTGTTCCTTATCTTATCCTAGTGTCTAAACTCTTCTCCATGGCTGCACCTCCAAATAATATTCCTTTACGTGCTAAGGGGTATCTAGAGAGTGGGATAGGTTTAATAACTACCCTAACACTAACGCGTACCCTAACCCTAACCCCTACCCTAACCCTAACACGTACCCTAATCCTAACCAATACCCTAAACCGAGCCCTAACCCTAACACTAACCCTAACCCTAACCCTAACCCATACCCTACGCCGTACCCGAAGCCCTCCCCGAACCCGTACCCTAAGCCGTACCCTAAGCCGTACCCTAAGCCTAACCCTAACCCTAGGCTACCCTTGACTGCTTCTGCCTCCAATAGATTTCCTAAGCACTAGTGTTTTAAGGAACAGCTTAAAAAGAGAATCCTAATGTGATTTCTTTATAATGGGTGTGTTCCTTATCTTATCCTAGTGTCTAAACTCTTCTCCATGGCTGGACCCCGAAATAATATTCCTTTACGTGCTAAGGTGTATCTAGAGAGTGGGATAGGTTTACTAACTACCCTAACCCTAACGCGTACCCTAACACTAACCCCTACCCTAACCCTAACACGTACCCTAATCCTAACCCGTACCCTAAACCGAACCCTAACCCTAACACTAACCCTAACACTAACCCTAAGCCATACCCTACGCCGTACCCGAATCCCTCACCGTACCCGTACCCTAAGCCGTACGCTAAGCCTAACCCTAAGCCTAACCCTACCCCTAGGCTACCCTTGACTGCTTCTGCCTCCAATAGATTTCCTAAGCACTAGTGTTTTAAGGAACAACTTAAAAAGAGAATCCTAATGTCATTTCTTTATAATGTGTGTGTTCCGTATCTTATCCTAGTGTCTAAACTCTTCTCCATGGCTGGACCTCCAAATAATATTCCTTTACGTGCTGAGGGGTATCTAGAGAGTGGGATAGGTTTAATAACTACCCTAACACTAACACGTACCCTAACCCTAACGCCTACCCTAACACTAACTCGTACCCTAATCCTAAACAATAACCTAAACCGAGCCCTAACCATAACACTAACCCTAACCCTAACCCTAACCCATACCCTACGCCGTACCCGAAGCCCTCCCCGAACCCGTACCCTAAGCCGTACCCTAAGCCGTACCCTAAGCCTAACCCTAACCCTAGGCTACCCTTGACTGCTTCTGCCTCCAATAGATTTCCTAAGCACTAGTGTTTTAAGGAACAGCTTAAAAAGAGAATCCTAATGTGATTTCTTTATAATGGGTGTGTTCCTTATCTTATCCTAGTGTCTAAACTCTTCTCCATGGCTGAACCGCCAAATAATATTCCTTGACGTGCTAAGGTGTATCTAGAGAGTGGGATAGGTTTAATAACTACCCTAACCCTAACGCGTACCCTAACCCTAACCCCTACCCTAACCCTAACACGTACCCTAATCCTAACCCGTACCCTAAACCGAGCCCTAACCCTAACACTAACCCTAACCCTAACCCTAACCCATACCCTACGCCGTACCCGAAGCCCTCACCGAACCCGTACCCTAAGCCGTACCCTAAGCCTAACCCTAAGCCTAACCCTAACCCTAGGCTACCCTTGACTGCTTCTGCCTCCAATAGATTTCCTAAGCACTAGTGTTTTAAGGAACAACTTAAAAAGAGAATCCTAATGTGATTTCTTTATAATGGGTGTGTTCCTTATCTTATCCTAGTGTCTAAACTCTTCTCCATGGCTGCACCTCCAAATAATATTCCTTTACGTGCTAAGGGGTATCTAGAGAGTGGGATAGGTTTAATAACTACTCTAACACTAACGCGTACCCTAACCCTAACCCCTACCCTAACCCTAACACGTACCCTAATCCTAACCAATACCCTAAACCGAGCCCTAACCCTAACACTAACCCTAACCCTAACCCTAACCCATACCCTACGCCGTACCCGAAGCCCTCCCCGAACCCGTACCCTAAGCCGTACCCTAAGCCGTACGCTAAGCCTAACCCTAACCCTAGGCTACCCTTGACTGCTTCTGCCTCCAATAGATTTCCTAAGCACTAGTGTTTTAAGGAACAGCTTAAAAAGAGAATCCTAATGTGATTTCTTTATAATGGGTGTGTTCCTTATCTTATCCTAGTGTCTAAACTCTTCTCCATGGCTGGACCCCGAAATAATATTCCTTTACGTGCTAAGGTGTATCTAGAGAGTGGGATAGGTTTACTAACTACCCTAACCCTAACGCGTACCCTAACCCTAAGCCCTACCCTAACCCTAACACGTACCCTAATCCTAACCCGTACCCTAAACCGAACCCTAACCCTAACACTAACCCTAACACTAACCCTAAGCCATACCCTACGCCGTACCCGAATCCCTCCCCGAACCCGTACCCTAAACCGTACCCTAAGCCTAACCCTAAGCCTAACCCTAACCCTAGGCTACCCTTGACTGCTTCTGCCTCCAATAGATTTCCTAAGCACTAGTGTTTTAAGGAACAACTTAAAAAGAGAATCCTAATGTCATTTCTTTATAATGTGTGTGTTCCTTATCTTATCCTAGTGTCAAAACTCTTCTCCATGGCTGGACCTCCAAATAATATTCCTTTACGTGCTGAGGGGTATCTAGAGAGTGGGATAGGTTTAATAACTACCCTAACACTAACGCGTACCCTAACCCTAACCCCTACCCTAACACTAACTCGTACCCTAATCCTAAACAATACCCTAAACCGAGCCCTAACCCTAACACTAACCCTAACCCTAACCCTAACCCATACCCTACGCCGTACCAGAAGCCCTCCCCGAACCCGTACCCTAAGCCGTACCCTAAGCCTAACCCTAAGCCTAACCCTAAACGTAGGCTACCCTTGAATGCTTCTGCCTCCAATAGATTTCCTAAGCAGTAGTGTTTTAAGGAACAGCTTAAAAAGAGAATCCTAATGTGATTTCTTTACAATGGGTGTGTTCCTTATCTTATCCTAGTGTCTAAACTCTTCTCCATGGCTGGACCTCAAAATAATATTCCTTTACGTGCTAAGGGGTATCTAGAGACTGGGATAGGTTTAATAACTACCCTAACACTAACGCGTACCCTAACCCTAACCCCTACCCTAACCATAACACGTACCTTAATCCTAACCAATACCCTAAACCGAGCCCTAACCCTAACACTAAACCTAACCCTAACCCTAACTCATACCCTACGCCGTACCCGAAGCCCTCCCCAAACCCGTACCCTAAGCCGTACCCTAAGCCGTACCCTAAGCCTAACCCTAACCCTAGGCTACCCTTGACTGCTTCTGCCTCCAATAGATTTCCTAAGCACTAGTGTTTTAAGGAACAGCTTAAAAAGAGAATCCTAATGTGATTTCTTTATAATGGGTGTGTTCCTTATCTTATCCTAGTGTCTAAACTCTTCTCCATGGCTGGACCTCCAAATAATATTCCTTTACGTGCTAAGGGGTATCTAGAGACTGGGATAGGTTTAATAACTACCCTAACACTAACGCGTACCCTAACCCTAAACCCTACCCTAACCCTAACACGTACCCTAATCCTAACCAATACCCTATACCGAGCCCTAACCCTAACACTAACCCTAACCCTAACCCTAACCCATACCCTACGCCGTACCAGAAGCCCTCCACGAACCCGTACCCTAAGCCGTACCCTAAGCCTAACCCTAAGCCTAACCCTAACCCTAGGCTACCCTTGACTGCTTCTGCCTCCAATAGATTTCCTAAGCACTAGTGTTTTAAGGAACAGCTTAAAAAGAGAATCCTAATGTGATTTCTTTATAATGGGTGTGTTCCTTATCTTATCCTAGTGTCTAAACTCTTCTCCATGGCTGGACCTCCAAATAATATTCCTTTACGTGCTAAGGGGTATCTAGAGCGTGGGTTAGGTTTAATAACTACCCTAACACTAACGCGTACCCTAACCCTAAACCCTACCCTATCGCTAACTCGTAACCTAATCCTAACCCGTACCCTAAACCGAGCCCTAACCCTAACACTAACCCTAACCCTAACCCTAACACATACCCTACGCCGTACCCGAAGCCCTCCCCGAACCCGTACCCTAAGCCGTACCCTAAGCCGTACCCTAAGCCTAACCCTAACCCTAGGCTACCCTTGACTGCTTCTGCCTCCAATAGATTTCCTAAGCATTAGTGTTTTAAGGAACAGCTTAAAAAGAGAATCCTAATGTGATTTCTTTATAATGGGTGTGTTCCTTATCTTATCCTAGTGTCTAAACTCTTCTCCATGGCTGAACCGCCAAATAATATTCCTTGACGTGCTAAGGTGTATCTAGAGAGTGGGATAGGTTTAATAACTACCCTAACCCTAACGCGTACCCTAACCCTAACCCCTACCCTAACCCTAACACGTACCCTAATCCTAACCCGTACCCTAAACCGAGCCCTAACCCTAACACTAACCCTAACCCTAACCCTAACCCATACCCTACGCCGTACCCGAAGCCCTCACCGAACCCGTACCCTAAGCCGTACCCTAAGCCTAACCCTAAGCCTAACCCTAACCCTAGGCTACCCTTGACTGCTTCTGCCTCCAATAGATTTCCTAAGCACTAGTGTTTTAAGGAACAGCTTAAAAAGAGAATCCTAATGTGATTTCTTTATAATGGGTGTGTTCCTTATCTTATCCTAGTGTCTAAACTCTTCTCCATGGCTGGACCCCGAAATAATATTCCTTTACGTGCTAAGGTGTATCTAGAGAGTGGGATAGGTTTACTAACTACCCTAACCCTAACGTGTACCCTAACCCTAACCCCTACCCTAACCCTAACACGTACCCTAATCCTAACCCGTACCCTAAACCGAACCCTAACCCTAACACTAACCCTAACACTAACCCTAAGCCATACCCTACGCCGTACCCGAATCCCTCACCGAACCCGTACCCTAAGCCGTACGCTAAGCCTAACCCTAAGGCTAACCCTACCCCTAGGCTACCCTTGACTGCTTCTGACTCCAATAGATTTCCTAAGCACTAGTGTTTTAAGGAACAACTTAAAAAGAGAATCCTAATGTCATTTCTTTATAATGTGTGTGTTCCTTATCTTATCCTAGTGTCTAAACTCTTCTCCATGGCTGGACCTCCAAATAATATTCCTTTACGTGCTGAGGGGTATCTAGAGAGTGGGATAGGTTTAATAACTACCCTAACACTAACACGAACCCTAACCCTAACGCCTACCCTAACACTAACTCGTACCCTAATCCTAAACAATACCCTAAACCGAGCCCTAACCCTAACACTAACCCTAACCCTAACCCTAACCCATACCCTACGCCGTACCCGAAGCCCTCCCCGAACCCGTACCCTAAGCCGTACCCTAAGCCGTACCCTAAGCCTAACCCTAACCCTAGGCTACCCTTGACTGCTTCTGCCTCCAATAGATTTCCTAAGCACTAGTGTTTTAAGGAACAGCTTAAAAAGAGAATCCTAATGTGATTTCTTTATAATGGGTGTGTTCCTTATCTTATCCTAGTGTCTAAACTCTTCTCCATGGCTGAACCGCCAAATAATATTCCTTGACGTGCTAAGGTGTATCTAGAGAGTGGGATAGGTTTAATAACTACCCTAACCCTAACGCGTACCCTAACCCTAACCCCTACCCTAACCCTAACACGTACCCTAATCCTAACCCGTACCCTAAACCGAGCCCTAACCCTAACACTAACCCTAACCCTAACCCTAACCCATACCCTACGCCGTACCCGAAGCCCTCACCGAACCCGTACCCTAAGCCGTACCCTAAGCCTAACCCTAAGCCTAACCCTAACCCTAGGCTACCCTTGACTGCTTCTGCCTCCAATAGATTTCCTAAGCACTAGTGTTTTAAGGAACAACTTAAAAAGAGAATCCTAATGTGATTTCTTTATAATGGGTGTGTTCCTTATCTTATCCTAGTGTCTAAACTCTTCTCCATGGCTGCACCTCCAAATAATATTCCTTTACGTGCTAAGGGGTATCTAGAGAGTGGGATAGGTTTAATAACTACCCTAACACTAACGCGTACCCTAACCCTAACCCCTACCCTAACCCTAACACGTACCCTAATCCTAACCAATACCCTAAACCGAGCCCTAACCCTAACACTAACCCTAACCCTAACCCTAACCCATACCCTACGCCGTACCCGAAGCCCTCCCCGAACCCGTACCCTAAGCCGTACCCTAAGCCGTACCCTAAGCCTAACCCTAACCCTAGGCTACCCTTGACTGCTTCTGCCTCCAATAGATTTCCTAAGCACTAGTGTTTTAAGGAACAGCTTAAAAAGAGAATCCTAATGTGATTTCTTTATAATGGGGGTGTTCCTTATCTTATCCTAGTGTCTAAACTCTTCTCCATGGCTGGACCTCCAAATAATATTCCTTTACGTGCTAAGGGGTATCTAGAGAGTGGGTTAGGTTTAATAACTACCCTAACACTAACGCGTACCCTAACCCTAAACCCTACCCTATCGCTAACTCGTACCCTAATCCTAACCCGTACCCTAAACCGAGCCCTAACCCTAACACTAACCCTAACCCTAACCCTAACCCATACCCTACGCCGTACCCGAAGCCCTCCCCGAACCCGTACCCTAAGCCGTACCCTAAGCCGTACCCTAAGCCTAACCCTAACCCTAGGCTACCCTTGACTGCTTCTGCCTCCAATAGATTTCCTAAGCACTAGTGTTTTAAGGAACAGCTTAAAAAGAGAATCCTAATGTGATTTCTTTATAATGGGTGTGTTCCTTATCTTATCCTAGTGTCTAAACTCTTCTCCATGGCTGAACCGCCAAATAATATTCCTTGACGTGCTAAGGTGTATCTAGAGAGTGGGATAGGTTTAATAACTACCCTAACCCTAACGCGTACCCTAACCCTAACCCCTACCCTAACCCTAACACGTACCCTAATCCTAACCCGTACCCTAAACCGAGCCCTAACCCTAACACTAACCCTAACCCTAACCCTAACCCATACCCTACGCCGTACCCGAAGCCCTCACCGAACCCGTACCCTAAGCCGTACCCTAAGCCTAACCCTAAGCCTAACCCTAACCCTAGGCTACCCTTGACTGCTTCTGCCTCCAATAGATTTCCTAAGCACTAGTGTTTTAAGGAACAACTTAAAAAGAGAATCCTAATGTGATTTCTTTATAATGGGTGTGTTCCTTATCTTATCCTAGTGTCTAAACTCTTCTCCATGGCTGCACCTCCAAATAATATTCCTTTACGTGCTAAGGGGTATCTAGAGAGTGGGATAGGTTTAATAACTACCCTAACACTAACGCGTACCCTAACCCTAACCCCTACCCTAACCCTAACACGTACCCTAATCCTAACCAATACCCTAAACCGAGCCCTAACCCTAACACTAACCCTAACCCTAACCCTAACCCATACCCTACGCCGTACCCGAAGCCCTCCCCGAACCCGTACCCTACGCCGTACCCTAAGCCGTACGCTAAGCCTAACCCTAACCCTAGGCTACCCTTGACTGCTTCTGCCTCCAATAGATTTCCTAAGCACTAGTGTTTTAAGGAACAGCTTAAAAAGAGAATCCTAATGTGATTTCTTTATAATGGGTGTGTTCCTTATCTTATCCTAGTGTCTAAACTCTTCTCCATGGCTGGACCCCGAAATAATATTCCTTTACGTGCTAAGGTGTATCTAGAGAGTGGGATAGGTTTACTAACTACCCTAACCCTAACGCGTACCCTAACCCTAACCCCTACCCTAACCCTAACACGTACCCTAATCCTAACCCGTACCCTAAACCGAACCCTAACCCTAACACTAACCCTAACACTAACCCTAAGCCATACCCTACGCCGTACCCGAATCCCTCCCCGAACCCGTACCCTAAGCCTAACCCTAAGCCTAACCCTAACCCTAGGCTACCCTTGACTGCTTCTGCCTCCAATAGATTTCCTAAGCACTAGTGTTTTAAGGAACAACTTAAAAAGAGAATCCTAATGTCATTTCTTTATAATGTGTGTGTTCCTTATCTTATCCTAGTGTCTAAACTCTTCTCCATGGCTGGACCTCCAAATAATATTCCTTTACGTGCTGAGGGGTATCTAGAGAGTGGGATAGGTTTAATAACTACCCTAACACTAACGCGTACCCTAACCCTAACGCCTACCCTAACACTAACTCGTACCCTAATCCTAAACAATACCCTAAACCGAGCCCTAACCCTAACACTAACCCTAACCCTAACCCTAACCCATACCCTACGCCGTACCCGAAGCCCTCCCCGAACCCGTACCCTAAGCCGTACCCTAAGCCGTACCCTAAGCCTAACCCTAACCCTAGGCTACCCTTGACTGCTTCTGCCTCCAATAGATTTCCTAAGCACTAGTGTTTTAAGGAACAGCTTAAAAAGAGAATCCTAATGTGATTTCTTTATAATGGGTGTGTTCCTTATCTTATCCTAGTGTCTAAACTCTTCTCCATGGCTGAACCGCCAAATAATATTCCTTGACGTGCTAAGGTGTATCTAGAGAGTGGGATAGGTTTAATAACTACCCTAACCCTAACGCGTACCCTAACCCTAACCCCTACCCTAACCCTAACACGTACCCTAATCCTAACCCGTACCCTAAACCGAGCCCTAACCCTAACACTAACCCTAACCCTAACCCTAACCCATACCCTACGCCGTACCCGAAGCCCTCACCGAACCCGTACCCTAAGCCGTACCCTAAGCCTAACCCTAAGCCTAACCCTAACCCTAGGCTACCCTTGACTGCTTCTGCCTCCAATAGATTTCCTAAGCACTAGTGTTTTAAGGAACAACTTAAAAAGAGAATCCTAATGTGATTTCTTTATAATGGGTGTGTTCCTTATCTTATCCTAGTGTCTAAACTCTTCTCCATGGCTGCACCTCCAAATAATATTCCTTTACGTGCTAAGGGGTATCTAGAGAGTGGGATAGGTTTAATAACTACCCTAACACTAACGCGTACCCTAACCCTAACCCCTACCCTAACCCTAACACGTACCCTAATCCTAACCAATACCCTAAACCGAGCCCTAACCCTAACACTAACCCTAACCCTAACCCTAACCCATACCCTACGCCGTACCCGAAGCCCTCCCCGAACCCCTACCCTAAGCCGTACCCTAAGCCGTACCCTAAGCCTAACCCTAACCCTAGGCTACCCTTGACTGCTTCTGCCTCCAATAGATTTCCTAAGCACTAGTGTTTTAAGGAACAGCTTAAAAAGAGAATCCTAATGTGATTTCTTTATAATGGGTGTGTTCCTTATCTTATCCTAGTGTCTAAACTCTTCTCCATGGCTGGACCTCCAAATAATATTCCTTTACGTGCTAAGGGGTATCTAGAGAGTGGGTTAGGTTTAATAACTACCCTAACACTAACGCGTACCCTAACCCTAAACCCTACCCTATCGCTAACTCGTACCCTAATCCTAACCCGTACCCTAAACCGAGCCCTAACCCTAACACTAACCCTAACCCTAACCCTAACCCATACCCTACGCCGTACCCGAAGCCCTCCCCGAACCCGTACCCTAAGCCGTACCCTAAGCCGTACCCTAAGCCTAACCCTAACCCTAGGCTACCCTTGACTGCTTCTGCCTCCAATAGATTTCCTAAGCACTAGTGTTTTAAGGAACAGCTTAAAAAGAGAATCCTAATGTGATTTCTTTATAATGGGTGTGTTCCTTATCTTATCCTAGTGTCTAAACTCTTCTCCATGGCTGAACCACCAAATAATATTCCTTGACGTGCTAAGGTGTATCTAGAGAGTGGGATAGGTTTAATAACTACCCTAACCCTAACGCGTACCCTAACCCTAACCCCTACCCTAACCCTAACACGTACCCTAATCCTAACCCGTACCCTAAACCGAGCCCTAACCCTAACACTAACCCTAACCCTAACCCTAACCCATACCCTATGCCGTACCCGAAGCCCTCCCCGAACCCGTACCCTAAGCCGTACCCTAAGCCGTACCCTAAGCCTAACCCTAACCCTAGGCTACCCTTGACTGCTTCTGCCTCCAATAGATTTCCTAAGCACTAGTGTTTTAAGGAACAGCTTAAAAAGAGAATCCTAATGTGATTTCTTTATAATGGGTGTGTTCCTTATCTTATCCTAGTGTCTAAACTCTTCTCCATGGCTGAACCGCCAAATAATATTCCTTGACGTGCTAAGGTGTATCTAGAGAGTGGGATAGGTTTAATAACTACCCTAACCCTAACGCGTACCCTAACCCTAACCCCTACCCTAACCCTAACACGTACCCTAATCCTAACCCCTACCCTAAACCGAGCCCTAACCCTAACACTAACCCTAACCCTAACCCTAACCCATACCCTACGCCGTACCCGAAGCCCTCACCGAACCCGTACCCTAAGCCGTACCCTAAGCCTAACCCTAAGCCTAACCCTAACCCTAGGCTACCCTTGACTGCTTCTGCCTCCAATAGATTTCCTAAGCACTAGTGTTTTAAGGAACAACTTAAAAAGAGAATCCTAATGTGATTTCTTTATAATGGGTGTGTTCCTTATCTTATCCTAGTGTCTAAACTCTTCTCCATGGCTGCACCTCCAAATAATATTCCTTTACGTGCTAAGGGGTATCTAGAGAGTGGGATAGGTTTAATAACTACCCTAACACTAACGCGTACCCTAACCCTAACCCCTACCCTAACCCTAACACGTACCCTAATCCTAACCAATACCCTAAACCGAGCCCTAACCCTAACACTAACCCTAACCCTAACCCTAACCCATACCCTACGCCGTACCCGAAGCCCTCCCCGAACCCGTACCCTAAGCCGTACCCTAAGCCTAACCCTAAGCCTAACCCTAACCCTAGGCTACCCTTGACTGCTTCTGCCTCCAATAGATTTCCTAAGCACTAGTGTTTTAAGGAACAACTTAAAAAGAGAATCCTAATGTGATTTCTTTATAATGGGTGTGTTCCTTATCTTATCCTAGTGTCTAAACTCTTCTCCATGGCTGCACCTCCAAATAATATTCCTTTACGTGCTAAGGGGTATCTAGAGAGTGGGATAGGTTTAATAACTACCCTAACACTAACGCGTACCCTAACCCTAACCCCTACCCTAACCCTAACACGTACCCTAATCCTAACCAATACCCTAAACCGAGCCCTAACCCTAACACTAACCCTAACCCTAACCCTAACCCATACCCTACGCCGTACCCGAAGCCCTCCCCGAACCCGTACCCTAAGCCGTACCCTAAGCCGTACGCTAAGCCTAACCCTAACCCTAGGCTACCCTTGACTGCTTCTGCCTCCAATAGATTTCCTAAGCACTAGTGTTTTAAGGAACAGCTTAAAAAGAGAATCCTAATGTGATTTCTTTATAATGGGTGTGTTCCTTATCTTATCCTAGTGTCTAAACTCTTCTCCATGGCTGGACCCCGAAATAATATTCCTTTACGTGCTAAGGTGTATCTAGAGAGTGGGATAGGTTTACTAACTACCCTAACCCTAACGCGTACCCTAACCCTAACCCCTACCCTAACCCTAACACGTACCCTAATCCTAACCCGTACCCTAAACCGAACCCTAACCCTAACACTAACCCTAACACTAACCCTAAGCCATACCCTACGCCGTACCCGAATCCCTCCCCGAACCCGTACCCTAAACCGGACCCTAAGCCTAACCCTAAGCCTAACCCTAACCCTAGGCTACCCTTGACTGCTTCTGCCTCCAATAGATTTCCTAAGCACTAGTGTTTTAAGGAACAGCTTAAAAAGAGAATCCTAATGTGATTTCTTTATAATGGGTGTGTTCCTTATCTTATCCTAGTGTCTAAACTCTTCTCCATGGCTGGACCTCCAAATAATATTCCTTTACGTGCTAAGGGGTATCTAGAGAGTTGGTTAGGTTTAATAACTACCCTAACACTAACGCGTACCCTAACCCTAAAACCTACCCTATCGCTAACTCGTACCCTAATCCTAACCCGTACCCTAAACCGAGCCCTAACCCTAACACTAACCCTAACCCTAACCCTAACCCATACCCTACGCCGTACCCGAAGCCCTCCCCGAACCCGTACCCTAAGCCGTACCCTAAGCCGTACCCTAAGCCTAACCCTAACCCTAGGCTACCCTTGACTGCTTCTGCCTCCAATAGATTTCCTAAGCACTAGTGTTTTAAGGAACAGCTTAAAAAGAGAATCCTAATGTGATTTCTTTATAATGGGTGTGTTCCTTATCTTATCCTAGTGTCTAAACTCTTCTCCATGGCTGAACCGCCAAATAATATTCCTTGACGTGCTAAGGTGTATCTAGAGAGTGGGATAGGTTTAATAACTACCCTAACCCTAACGCGTACCCTAACCCTAACCCCTACCCTAACCCTAACACGTACCCTAATCCTAACCCGTACCCTAAACCGAGCCCTAACCCTAACACTAACCCTAACCCTAACCCTAACCCATATCCTACGCCGTACCCGAAGCCCTCACCGAACCCGTACCCTAAGCCGTACCCTAAGCCTAACCCTAAGCCTAACCCTAACCCTAGGCTACCCTTGACTGCTTCTGCCTCCAATAGATTTCCTAAGCACTAGTGTTTTAAGGAACAACTTAAAAAGAGAATCCTAATGTGATTTCTTTATAATGGGTGTGTTCCTTATCTTATCCTAGTGTCTAAACTCTTCTCCATGGCTGCACCTCCAAATAATATTCCTTTACGTGCTAAGGGGTATCTAGAGAGTGGGATAGGTTTAATAACTACCCTAACACTAACGCGTACCCTAACCCTAACCCCTACCCTAACCCTAACACGTACCCTAATCCTAACCAATACCCTAAACCGAGCCCTAACCCTAACACTAACCCTAACCCTAACCCTAACCCATACCCTACGCCGTACCCGAAGCCCTCCCCGAACCCGTACCCTAAGCCGTACCCTAAGCCGTACGCTAAGCCTAACCCTAACCCTAGGCTACCCTTGACTGCTTCTGCCTCCAATAGATTTCCTAAGCACTAGTGTTTTAAGGAACAGCTTAAAAAGAGAATCCTAATGTGATTTCTTTATAATGGGTGTGTTCCTTATCTTATCCTAGTGTCTAAACTCTTCTCCATGGCTGAACCGCCAAATAATATTCCTTGACGTGCTAAGGTGTATCTAGAGAGTGGGATAGGTTTAATAACTACCCTAACCCTAACGCGTACCCTAACCCTAACCCCTACCCTAACCCTAACACGTACCCTAATCCTAACCCGTACCCTAAACCGAGCCCTAACCCTAACACTAACCCTAACCCTAACCCTAACCCATACCCTACGCCGTACCCGAAGCCCTCACCGAACCCGTACCCTAAGCCGTACCCTAAGCCTAACCCTAAGCCTAACCCTAACCCTAGGCTACCCTTGACTGCTTCTGCCTCCAATAGATTTCCTAAGCACTAGTGTTTTAAGGAACAACTTAAAAAGAGAATCCTAATGTGATTTCTTTATAATGGGTGTGTTCCTTATCTTATCCTAGTGTCTAAACTCTTCTCCATGGCTGCACCTCCAAATAATATTCCTTTACGTGCTAAGGGGTATCTAGAGAGTGGGATAGGTTTAATAACTACCCTAACACTAACGCGTACCCTAACCCTAACCCCTACCCTAACCCTAACACGTACCCTAATCCTAACCAATACCCTAAACCGAGCCCTAACCCTAACACTAACCCTAACCCTAACCCTAACCCATACCCTACGCCGTACCCGAAGCCCTCCCCGAACCCGTACCCTAAGCCGTACCCTAAGCCGTACCCTAAGCCTAACCCTAACCCTAGGCTACCCTTGACTGCTTCTGCCTCCAATAGGTTTCCTAAGCACTAGTGTTTTAAGGAACAGCTTAAAAAGAGAATCCTAATGTGATTTCTTTATAATGGGTGTGTTCCTTATCTTATCCTAGTGTCTAAACTCTTCTCCATGGCTGGACCCCGAAATAATATTCCTTTACGTGCTAAGGTGTATCTAGAGAGTGGGATAGGTTTACTAACTACCCTAACCCTAACGCGTACCCTAACACTAACCCCTACCCTAACCCTAACACGTACCCTAATCCTAACCCGTACCCTAAACCGAACCCTAACCCTAACACTAACCCTAACACTAACCCTAAGCCATACCCTACGCCGTACCCGAATCCCTCACCGTACCCGTACCCTAAGCCGTACGCTAAGCGTAACCCTAAGCCTAACCCTACCCCTAGGCTACCCTTGACTGCTTCTGCCTCCAATAGATTTCCTAAGCACTAGTGTTTTAAGGAACAACTTAAAAAGAGAATCCTAATGTCATTTCTTTATAATGTGTGTGTTCCTTATCTTATCCTAGTGTCAAAACTCTTCTCCATGGCTGGACCTCCAAATAATATTCCTTTACGTGCTGAGGGGTATCTAGAGAGTGGGATAGGTTTAATAACTACCCTAACACTAACGCGTACCCTAACCCTAACCCCTACCCTAACACTAACTCGTACCCTAATCCTAAACAATACCCTAAACCGAGCCCTAACCCTAACACTAACCCTAACCCTAACCCTAACCCATACCCTACGCCGTACCAGAAGCCCTCCCCGAACCCGTACCCTAAGCCGTACCCTAAGCCTAACCCTAAGCCTAACCCTAAACGTAGGGTACCCTTGAATGCTTCTGCCTCCAATAGATTTCCTAAGCAGTAGTGTTTTAAGGAACAGCTTAAAAAGAGAATCCTAATGTGATTTCTTTACAATGGGTGTGTTCCTTATCTTATCCTAGTGTCTAAACTCTTCTCCATGGCTGGACCTCAAAATAATATTCCTTTACGTGCTAAGGGGTATCTAGAGACTGGGATAGGTTTAATAACTACCCTAACACTAACGCGTACCCTAACCCTAACCCCTACCCTAACCATAACACGTACCTTAATCCTAACCAATACCCTAAACCGAGCCCTAACCCTAACACTAAACCTAACCCTAACCCTAACCCATACCCTACGCCGTACCCGAAGCCCTCCCCAAACCCGTACCCTAAGCCGTACCCTAAGCCGTACCCTAAGCCTAACCCTAACCCTAGGCTACCCTTGACTGCTTCTGCCTCCAATAGATTTCCTAAGCACTAGTGTTTTAAGGAACAGCTTAAAAAGAGAATCCTAATGTGATTTCTTTATAATGGGTGTGTTCCTTATCTTATCCTAGTGTCTAAACTCTTCTCCATGGCTGGACCTCCAAATAATATTCCTTTACGTGCTAAGGGGTATCTAGAGACTGGGATAGGTTTAATAACTACCCTAACACTAACGCGTACCCTAACCCTAACCCCTACCCTACCCCTAACACGTACCCTAATCCTAACCAATACCCTAAACCGAGCCCTAACCCTAACACTAACCCTAACCCTAACCCTAACCCATACCCTACGCCGTACCCGAAGCCCTCCCCGAACCGGTACCCTAAGCCGTACCCTAAGCCGTACCTTAAGCCTAACCCTAACCCTAGGCTACCCTTGACTGCTTCTGCCTCCAATAGATTTTCTAAGCACTAGTGTTTTAAGGAACAGCTTAAAAAGAGAATCCTAATGTGATTTCTTTATAATGGGTGTGTTCCTTATCTTATCCTAGTGTCTAAACTCTTCTCCATGGCTGGACCTCCAAATAATATTCCTTTACGTGCTAAGGGGTATCTAGAGAGTGGGTTAGGTTTAATAACTACCCTAACACTAACGCGTACCCTAACCCTAAACCCTACCCTAACCCTAACACGTACCCTAATCCTAACCAATACCCTATACCGAGCCCTAACCCTAACACTAACCCTAACCCTAACCCTAACCCATACCCTACGCCGTACCAGAAGCCCTCCACGAACCCGTACCCTAAGCCGTACCCTAAGCCTAACCCTAAGCCTAACCCTAACCCTAGGCTACCCTTGACTGCTTCTGCCTCCAATAGATTTCCTAAGCACTAGTGTTTTAAGGAACAGCTTAAAAAGAGAATCCTAATGTGATTTCTTTATAATGGGTGTGTTCCTTATCTTATCCTAGTGTCTAAACTCTTCTCCATGGCTGGACCTCCAAATAATATTCCTTTACGTGCTAAGGGGTATCTAGAGCGTGGGTTAGGTTTAATAACTACCCTAACACTAACGCGTACCCTAACCCTAAACCCTACCCTATCGCTAACTCGTGCCCTAATCCTAACCCGTACCCTAAACCGAGCCCTAACCCTAACACTAACCCTAACCCTAACCCTAACACATACCCTACGCCGTACCCGAAGACCTCCCCGAACCCGTACCCTAAGCCGTACCCTAAGCCGTACCCTAAGCCTAACCCTAACCCTAGGCTACCCTTGACTGCTTCTGCCTCCAATAGATTTCCTAAGCATTAGTGTTTTAAGGAACAGCTTAAAAAGAGAATCCTAATGTGATTTCTTTATAATGGGTGTGTTCCTTATCTTATCCTAGTGTCTAAACTCTTCTCCATGGCTGAACCGCCAAATAATATTCCTTGACGTGCTAAGGTGTATCTAGAGAGTGGGATAGGTTTAATAACTACCCTAACCCTAACGCGTACCCTAACCCTAACCCCTACCCTAACCCTAACACGTACCCTAATCCTAACCCGTACCCTAAACCGAGCCCTAACCCTAACACTAACCCTAACCCTAACCCTAACCCATACCCTACGCCGTACCCGAAGCCCTCACCGAACCCGTACCCTAAGCCGTACCCTAAGCCTAACCCTAAGCCTAACCCTAACCCTAGGCTACCCTTGACTGCTTCTGCCTCCAATAGATTTCCTAAGCACTAGTGTTTTAAGGAACAGCTTAAAAAGAGAATCCTAATGTCATTTCTTTATAATGTGTGTGTTCCTTATCTTATCCTAGTGTCTAAACTCTTCTCCATGGCTGGACCTCCAAATAATATTCCTTTACGTGCTGAGGGGTATCTAGAGAGTGGGATAGGTTTAATAACTACCCTAACACTAACGCGTACCCTAACCCTAACCCCTACCCTAACCCTAACACGTACCCTAATCCTAACCAATACCCTAAACCGAGCCCTAACCCTAACACTAACCCTAACCCTAACCCTAACCCATACCCTACGCCGTACCCGAAGCCCTCCCCGAACCCGTACCCTAAGCCGTACCCTAAGCCGTACCCTAAGCCTAACCCTAACCCTAGGCTACCCTTGACTGCTTCTGCCTCCAATAGATTTCCTAAGCACTAGTGTTTTAAGGAACAGCTTAAAAAGAGAATCCTAATGTGATTTCTTTATAATGGGGGTGTTCCTTATCTTATCCTAGTGTCTAAACTCTTCTCCATGGCTGGACCTCCAAATAATATTCCTTTACGTGCTAAGGGGTATCTAGAGAGTGGGTTAGGTTTAATAACTACCCTAACACTAACGCGTACCCTAACCCTAAACCCTACCCTATCGCTAACTCGTACCCTAATCCTAACCCGTACCCTAAACCGAGCCCTAACCCTAACACTAACCCTAACCCTAACCCTAACCCATACCCTACGCCGTACCCGAAGCCCTCCCCGAACCCGTACCCTAAGCCGTACCCTAAGCCGTACCCTAAGCCTAACCCTAACCCTAGGCTACCCTTGACTGCTTCTGCCTCCAATAGATTTCCTAAGCACTAGTGTTTTAAGGAACAGCTTAAAAAGAGAATCCTAATGTGATTTCTTTATAATGGGTGTGTTCCTTATCTTATCCTAGTGTCTAAACTCTTCTCCATGGCTGAACCGCCAAATAATATTCCTTGACGTGCTAAGGTGTATCTAGAGAGTGGGATAGGTTTAATAACTACCCTAACCCTAACGCGTACCCTAACCCTAACCCCTACCCTAACCCTAACACGTACCCTAATCCTAACCCGTACCCTAAACCGAGCCCTAACCCTAACACTAACCCTAACCCTAACCCTAACCCATACCCTACGCCGTACCCGAAGCCCTCACCGAACCCGTACCCTAAGCCGTACCCTAAGCCTAACCCTAAGCCTAACCCTAACCCTAGGCTACCCTTGACTGCTTCTGCCTCCAATAGATTTCCTAAGCACTAGTGTTTTAAGGAACAACTTAAAAAGAGAATCCTAATGTGATTTCTTTATAATGGGTGTGTTCCTTATCTTATCCTAGTGTCTAAACTCTTCTCCATGGCTGCACCTCCAAATAATATTCCTTTACGTGCTAAGGGGTATCTAGAGAGTGGGATAGGTTTAATAACTACCCTAACACTAACGCGTACCCTAACCCTAACCCCTACCCTAACCCTAACACGTACCCTAATCCTAACCAATACCCTAAACCGAGCCCTAACCCTAACACTAACCCTAACCCTAACCCTAACCCATACCCTACGCCGTACCCGAAGCCCTCCCCGAACCCGTACCCTAAGCTGTACCCTAAGCCGTACGCTAAGCCTAACCCTAACCCTAGGCTACCCTTGACTGCTTCTGCCTCCAATAGATTTCCTAAGCACTAGTGTTTTAAGGAACAGCTTAAAAAGAGAATCCTAATGTGATTTCTTTATAATGGGTGTGTTCCTTATCTTATCCTAGTGTCTAAACTCTTCTCCATGGCTGGACCCCGAAATAATATTCCTTTACGTGCTAAGGTGTATCTAGAGAGTGGGATAGGTTTACTAACTACCCTAACCCTAACGCGTACCCTAACCCTAACCCCTACCCTAACCCTAACACGTACCCTAATCCTAACCCGTACCCTAAACCGAACCCTAACCCTAACACTAACCCTAACACTAACCCTAAGCCATACCCTACGCCGTACCCGAATCCCTCCCCGAACCCGTACCCTAAGCCTAACCCTAAGCCTAACCCTAACCCTAGGCTACCCTTGACTGCTTCTGCCTCCAATAGATTTCCTAAGCACTAGTGTTTTAAGGAACAACTTAAAAAGAGAATCCTAATGTCATTTCTTTATAATGTGTGTGTTCCTTATCTTATCCTAGTGTCTAAACTCTTCTCCATGGCTGGACCTCCAAATAATATTCCTTTACGTGCTGAGGGGTATCTAGAGAGTGGGATAGGTTTAATAACTACCCTAACACTAACGCGTACCCTAACCCTAACGCCTACCCTAACACTAACTCGTACCCTAATCCTAAACAATACCCTAAACCGAGCCCTAACCCTAACACTAACCCTAACCCTAACCCTAACCCATACCCTACGCCGTACCCGAAGCCCTCCCCGAACCCGTACCCTAAGCCGTACCCTAAGCCGTACCCTAAGCCTAACCCTAACCCTAGGCTACCCTTGACTGCTTCTGCCTCCAATAGATTTCCTAAGCACTAGTGTTTTAAGGAACAGCTTAAAAAGAGAATCCTAATGTGATTTCTTTATAATGGGTGTGTTCCTTATCTTATCCTAGTGTCTAAACTCTTCTCCATGGCTGAACCGCCAAATAATATTCCTTGACGTGCTAAGGTGTATCTAGAGAGTGGGATAGGTTTAATAACTACCCTAACCCTAACGCGTACCCTAACCCTAACCCCTACCCTAACCCTAACACGTACCCTAATCCTAACCCGTACCCTAAACCGAGCCCTAACCCTAACACTAACCCTAACCCTAACCCTAACCCATACCCTACGCCGTACCCGAAGCCCTCACCGAACCCGTACCCTAAGCCGTACCCTAAGCCTAACCCTAAGCCTAACCCTAACCCTAGGCTACCCTTGACTGCTTCTGCCTCCAATAGATTTCCTAAGCACTAGTGTTTTAAGGAACAACTTAAAAAGAGAATCCTAATGTGATTTCTTTATAATGGGTGTGTTCCTTATCTTATCCTAGTGTCTAAACTCTTCTCCATGGCTGCACCTCCAAATAATATTCCTTTACGTGCTAAGGGGTATCTAGAGAGTGGGATAGGTTTAATAACTACCCTAACACTAACGCGTACCCTAACCCTAACCCCTACCCTAACCCTAACACGTACCCTAATCCTAACCAATACCCTAAACCGAGCCCTAACCCTAACACTAACCCTAACCCTAACCCTAACCCATACCCTACGCCGTACCCGAAGCCCTCCCCGAACCGGTACCCTAAGCCGTACCCTAAGCCGTACCTTAAGCCTAACCCTAACCCTAGGCTACCCTTGACTGCTTCTGCCTCCAATAGATTTTCTAAGCACTAGTGTTTTAAGGAACAGCTTAAAAAGAGAATCCTAATGTGATTTCTTTATAATGGGTGTGTTCCTTATCTTATCCTAGTGTCTAAACTCTTCTCCATGGCTGGACCTCCAAATAATATTCCTTTACGTGCTAAGGGGTATCTAGAGAGTGGGTTAGGTTTAATAACTACCCTAACACTAACGCGTACCCTAACCCTAAACCCTACCCTAACCCTAACACGTACCCTAATCCTAACCAATACCCTATACCGAGCCCTAACCCTAACACTAACCCTAACCCTAACCCTAACCCATACCCTACGCCGTACCAGAAGCCCTCCACGAACCCGTACCCTAAGCCGTACCCTAAGCCTAACCCTAAGCCTAACCCTAACCCTAGGCTACCCTTGACTGCTTCTGCCTCCAATAGATTTCCTAAGCACTAGTGTTTTAAGGAACAGCTTAAAAAGAGAATCCTAATGTGATTTCTTTATAATGGGTGTGTTCCTTATCTTATCCTAGTGTCTAAACTCTTCTCCATGGCTGGACCTCCAAATAATATTCCTTTACGTGCTAAGGGGTATCTAGAGCGTGGGTTAGGTTTAATAACTACCCTAACACTAACGCGTACCCTAACCCTAAACCCTACCCTATCGCTAACTCGTGCCCTAATCCTAACCCGTACCCTAAACCGAGCCCTAACCCTAACACTAACCCTAACCCTAACCCTAACACATACCCTACGCCGTACCCGAAGACCTCCCCGAACCCGTACCCTAAGCCGTACCCTAAGCCGTACCCTAAGCCTAACCCTAACCCTAGGCTACCCTTGACTGCTTCTGCCTCCAATAGATTTCCTAAGCATTAGTGTTTTAAGGAACAGCTTAAAAAGAGAATCCTAATGTGATTTCTTTATAATGGGTGTGTTCCTTATCTTATCCTAGTGTCTAAACTCTTCTCCATGGCTGAACCGCCAAATAATATTCCTTGACGTGCTAAGGTGTATCTAGAGAGTGGGATAGGTTTAATAACTACCCTAACCCTAACGCGTACCCTAACCCTAACCCCTACCCTAACCCTAACACGTACCCTAATCCTAACCCGTACCCTAAACCGAGCCCTAACCCTAACACTAACCCTAACCCTAACCCTAACCCATACCCTACGCCGTACCCGAAGCCCTCACCGAACCCGTACCCTAAGCCGTACCCTAAGCCTAACCCTAAGCCTAACCCTAACCCTAGGCTACCCTTGACTGCTTCTGCCTCCAATAGATTTCCTAAGCACTAGTGTTTTAAGGAACAGCTTAAAAAGAGAATCCTAATGTCATTTCTTTATAATGTGTGTGTTCCTTATCTTATCCTAGTGTCTAAACTCTTCTCCATGGCTGGACCTCCAAATAATATTCCTTTACGTGCTGAGGGGTATCTAGAGAGTGGGATAGGTTTAATAACTACCCTAACACTAACGCGTACCCTAACCCTAACCCCTACCCTAACCCTAACACGTACCCTAATCCTAACCAATACCCTAAACCGAGCCCTAACCCTAACACTAACCCTAACCCTAACCCTAACCCATACCCTACGCCGTACCCGAAGCCCTCCCCGAACCCGTACCCTAAGCCGTACCCTAAGCCGTACCCTAAGCCTAACCCTAACCCTAGGCTACCCTTGACTGCTTCTGCCTCCAATAGATTTCCTAAGCACTAGTGTTTTAAGGAACAGCTTAAAAAGAGAATCCTAATGTGATTTCTTTATAATGGGGGTGTTCCTTATCTTATCCTAGTGTCTAAACTCTTCTCCATGGCTGGACCTCCAAATAATATTCCTTTACGTGCTAAGGGGTATCTAGAGAGTGGGTTAGGTTTAATAACTACCCTAACACTAACGCGTACCCTAACCCTAAACCCTACCCTATCGCTAACTCGTACCCTAATCCTAACCCGTACCCTAAACCGAGCCCTAACCCTAACACTAACCCTAACCCTAACCCTAACCCATACCCTACGCCGTACCCGAAGCCCTCCCCGAACCCGTACCCTAAGCCGTACCCTAAGCCGTACCCTAAGCCTAACCCTAACCCTAGGCTACCCTTGACTGCTTCTGCCTCCAATAGATTTCCTAAGCACTAGTGTTTTAAGGAACAGCTTAAAAAGAGAATCCTAATGTGATTTCTTTATAATGGGTGTGTTCCTTATCTTATCCTAGTGTCTAAACTCTTCTCCATGGCTGAACCGCCAAATAATATTCCTTGACGTGCTAAGGTGTATCTAGAGAGTGGGATAGGTTTAATAACTACCCTAACCCTAACGCGTACCCTAACCCTAACCCCTACCCTAACCCTAACACGTACCCTAATCCTAACCCGTACCCTAAACCGAGCCCTAACCCTAACACTAACCCTAACCCTAACCCTAACCCATACCCTACGCCGTACCCGAAGCCCTCACCGAACCCGTACCCTAAGCCGTACCCTAAGCCTAACCCTAAGCCTAACCCTAACCCTAGGCTACCCTTGACTGCTTCTGCCTCCAATAGATTTCCTAAGCACTAGTGTTTTAAGGAACAACTTAAAAAGAGAATCCTAATGTGATTTCTTTATAATGGGTGTGTTCCTTATCTTATCCTAGTGTCTAAACTCTTCTCCATGGCTGCACCTCCAAATAATATTCCTTTACGTGCTAAGGGGTATCTAGAGAGTGGGATAGGTTTAATAACTACCCTAACACTAACGCGTACCCTAACCCTAACCCCTACCCTAACCCTAACACGTACCCTAATCCTAACCAATACCCTAAACCGAGCCCTAACCCTAACACTAACCCTAACCCTAACCCTAACCCATACCCTACGCCGTACCCGAAGCCCTCCCCGAACCCGTACCCTAAGCTGTACCCTAAGCCGTACGCTAAGCCTAACCCTAACCCTAGGCTACCCTTGACTGCTTCTGCCTCCAATAGATTTCCTAAGCACTAGTGTTTTAAGGAACAGCTTAAAAAGAGAATCCTAATGTGATTTCTTTATAATGGGTGTGTTCCTTATCTTATCCTAGTGTCTAAACTCTTCTCCATGGCTGGACCCCGAAATAATATTCCTTTACGTGCTAAGGTGTATCTAGAGAGTGGGATAGGTTTACTAACTACCCTAACCCTAACGCGTACCCTAACCCTAACCCCTACCCTAACCCTAACACGTACCCTAATCCTAACCCGTACCCTAAACCGAACCCTAACCCTAACACTAACCCTAACACTAACCCTAAGCCATACCCTACGCCGTACCCGAATCCCTCCCCGAACCCGTACCCTAAGCCTAACCCTAAGCCTAACCCTAACCCTAGGCTACCCTTGACTGCTTCTGCCTCCAATAGATTTCCTAAGCACTAGTGTTTTAAAGAACAACTTAAAAAGAGAATCCTAATGTCATTTCTTTATAATGTGTGTGTTCCTTATCTTATCCTAGTGTCTAAACTCTTCTCCATGGCTGGACCTCCAAATAATATTCCTTTACGTGCTGAGGGGTATCTAGAGAGTGGGATAGGTTTAATAACTACCCTAACACTAACGCGTACCCTAACCCTAACGCCTACCCTAACACTAACTCGTACCCTAATCCTAAACAATACCCTAAACCGAGCCCTAACCCTAACACTAACCCTAACCCTAACCCTAACCCATACCCTACGCCGTACCCGAAGCCCTCCCCGAACCCGTACCCTAAGCCGTACCCTAAGCCGTACCCTAAGCCTAACCCTAACCCTAGGCTACCCTTGACTGCTTCTGCCTCCAATAGATTTCCTAAGCACTAGTGTTTTAAGGAACAGCTTAAAAAGAGAATCCTAATGTGATTTCTTTATAATGGGTGTGTTCCTTATCTTATCCTAGTGTCTAAACTCTTCTCCATGGCTGAACCGCCAAATAATATTCCTTGACGTGCTAAGGTGTATCTAGAGAGTGGGATAGGTTTAATAACTACCCTAACCCTAACGCGTACCCTAACCCTAACCCCTACCCTAACCCTAACACGTACCCTAATCCTAACCCGTACCCTAAACCGAGCCCTAACCCTAACACTAACCCTAACCCTAACCCTAACCCATACCCTACGCCGTACCCGAAGCCCTCACCGAACCCGTACCCTAAGCCGTACCCTAAGCCTAACCCTAAGCCTAACCCTAACCCTAGGCTACCCTTGACTGCTTCTGCCTCCAATAGATTTCCTAAGCACTAGTGTTTTAAGGAACAACTTAAAAAGAGAATCCTAATGTGATTTCTTTATAATGGGTGTGTTCCTTATCTTATCCTAGTGTCTAAACTCTTCTCCATGGCTGCACCTCCAAATAATATTCCTTTACGTGCTAAGGGGTATCTAGAGAGTGGGATAGGTTTAATAACTACCCTAACACTAACGCGTACCCTAACCCTAACCCCTACCCTAACCCTAACACGTACCCTAATCCTAACCAATACCCTAAACCGAGCCCTAACCCTAACACTAACCCTAACCCTAACCCTAACCCATACCCTACGCCGTACCCGAAGCCCTCCCCGAACCCGTACCCTAAGCCGTACCCTAAGCCGTACCCTAAGCCTAACCCTAACCCTAGGCTACCCTTGACTGCTTCTGCCTCCAATAGATTTCCTAAGCACTAGTGTTTTAAGGAACAGCTTAAAAAGAGAATCCTAATGTGATTTCTTTATAATGGGGGTGTTCCTTATCTTATCCTAGTGTCTAAACTCTTCTCCATGGCTGGACCTCCAAATAATATTCCTTTACGTGCTAAGGGGTATCTAGAGAGTGGGTTAGGTTTAATAACTACCCTAACACTAACGCGTACCCTAACCCTAAACCCTACCCTATCGCTAACTCGTACCCTAATCCTAACCCGTACCCTAAACCGAGCCCTAACCCTAACACTAACCCTAACCCTAACCCTAACCCATACCCTACGCCGTACCCGAAGCCCTCCCCGAACCCGTACCCTAAGCCGTACCCTAAGCCGTACCCTAAGCCTAACCCTAACCCTAGGCTACCCTTGACTGCTTCTGCCTCCAATAGATTTCCTAAGCACTAGTGTTTTAAGGAACAGCTTAAAAAGAGAATCCTAATGTGATTTCTTTATAATGGGTGTGTTCCTTATCTTATCCTAGTGTCTAAACTCTTCTCCATGGCTGAACCGCCAAATAATATTCCTTGACGTGCTAAGGTGTATCTAGAGAGTGGGATAGGTTTAATAACTACCCTAACCCTAACGCGTACCCTAACCCTAACCCCTACCCTAACCCTAACACGTACCCTAATCCTAACCCGTACCCTAAACCGAGCCCTAACCCTAACACTAACCCTAACCCTAACCCTAACCCATACCCTACGCCGTACCCGAAGCCCTCACCGAACCCGTACCCTAAGCCGGACCCTAAGCCTAACCCTAAGCCTAACCCTAACCCTAGGCTACCCTTGACTGCTTCTGCCTCCAATAGATTTCCTAAGCACTAGTGTTTTAAGGAACAACTTAAAAAGAGAATCCTAATGTGATTTCTTTATAATGGGTGTGTTCCTTATCTTATCCTAGTGTCTAAACTCTTCTCCATGGCTGCACCTCCAAATAATATTCCTTTACGTGCTAAGGGGTATCTAGAGAGTGGGATAGGTTTAATAACTACCCTAACACTAACGCGTACCCTAACCCTAACCCCTACCCTAACCCTAACACGTACCCTAATCCTAACCAATACCCTAAACCGAGCCCTAACCCTAACACTAACCCTAACCCTAACCCTAACCCATACCCTACGCCGTACCCGAAGCCCTCCCCGAACCCGTACCCTAAGCTGTACCCTAAGCCGTACGCTAAGCCTAACCCTAACCCTAGGCTACCCTTGACTGCTTCTGCCTCCAATAGATTTCCTAAGCACTAGTGTTTTAAGGAACAGCTTAAAAAGAGAATCCTAATGTGATTTCTTTATAATGGGTGTGTTCCTTATCTTATCCTAGTGTCTAAACTCTTCTCCATGGCTGGACCCCGAAATAATATTCCTTTACGTGCTAAGGTGTATCTAGAGAGTGGGATAGGTTTACTAACTACCCTAACCCTAACGCGTACCCTAACCCTAACCCCTACCCTAACCCTAACACGTACCCTAATCCTAACCCGTACCCTAAACCGAACCCTAACCCTAACACTAACCCTAACACTAACCCTAAGCCATACCCTACGCCGTACCCGAATCCCTCCCCGAACCCGTACCCTAAGCCTAACCCTAAGCCTAACCCTAACCCTAGGCTACCCTTGACTGCTTCTGCCTCCAATAGATTTCCTAAGCACTAGTGTTTTAAGGAACAACTTAAAAAGAGAATCCTAATGTCATTTCTTTATAATGTGTGTGTTCCTTATCTTATCCTAGTGTCTAAACTCTTCTCCATGGCTGGACCTCCAAATAATATTCCTTTACGTGCTGAGGGGTATCTAGAGAGTGGGATAGGTTTAATAACTACCCTAACACTAACGCGTACCCTAACCCTAACGCCTACCCTAACACTAACTCGTACCCTAATCCTAAACAATACCCTAAACCGAGCCCTAACCCTAACACTAACCCTAACCCTAACCCTAACCCATACCCTACGCCGTACCCGAAGCCCTCCCCGAACCCGTACCCTAAGCCGTACCCTAAGCCGTACCCTAAGCCTAACCCTAACCCTAGGCTACCCTTGACTGCTTCTGCCTCCAATAGATTTCCTAAGCACTAGTGTTTTAAGGAACAGCTTAAAAAGAGAATCCTAATGTGATTTCTTTATAATGGGTGTGTTCCTTATCTTATCCTAGTGTCTAAACTCTTCTCCATGGCTGAACCGCCAAATAATATTCCTTGACGTGCTAAGGTGTATCTAGAGAGTGGGATAGGTTTAATAACTACCCTAACCCTAACGCGTACCCTAACCCTAACCCCTACCCTAACCCTAACACGTACCCTAATCCTAACCCGTACCCTAAACCGAGCCCTAACCCTAACACTAACCCTAACCCTAACCCTAACCCATACCCTACGCCGTACCCGAAGCCCTCACCGAACCCGTACCCTAAGCCGTACCCTAAGCCTAACCCTAAGCCTAACCCTAACCCTAGGCTACCCTTGACTGCTTCTGCCTCCAATAGATTTCCTAAGCACTAGTGTTTTAAGGAACAACTTAAAAAGAGAATCCTAATGTGATTTCTTTATAATGGGTGTGTTCCTTATCTTATCCTAGTGTCTAAACTCTTCTCCATGGCTGCACCTCCAAATAATATTCCTTTACGTGCTAAGGGGTATCTAGAGAGTGGGATAGGTTTAATAACTACCCTAACACTAACGCGTACCCTAACCCTAACCCCTACCCTAACCCTAACACGTACCCTAATCCTAACCAATACCCTAAACCGAGCCCTAACCCTAACACTAACCCTAACCCTAACCCTAACCCATACCCTACGCCGTACCCGAAGCCCTCCCCGAACCCGTACCCTAAGCCGTACCCTAAGCCGTACCCTAAGCCTAACCCTAACCCTAGGCTACCCTTGACTGCTTCTGCCTCCAATAGATTTCCTAAGCACTAGTGTTTTAAGGAACAGCTTAAAAAGAGAATCCTAATGTGATTTCTTTATAATGGGTGTGTTCCTTATCTTATCCTAGTGTCTAAACTCTTCTCCATGGCTGGACCTCCAAATAATATTCCTTTACGTGCTAAGGGGTATCTAGAGAGTGGGTTAGGTTTAATAACTACCCTAACACTAACGCGTACCCTAACCCTAAACCCTACCCTATCGCTAACTCGTACCCTAATCCTAACCCGTACCCTAAACCGAGCCCTAACCCTAACACTAACCCTAACCCTAACCCTAACCCATACCCTACGCCGTACCCGAAGCCCTCCCCGAACCCGTACCCTAAGCCGTACCCTAAGCCGTACCCTAAGCCTAACCCTAACCCTAGGCTACCCTTGACTGCTTCTGCCTCCAATAGATTTCCTAAGCACTAGTGTTTTAAGGAACAGCTTAAAAAGAGAATCCTAATGTGATTTCTTTATAATGGGTGTGTTCCTTATCTTATCCTAGTGTCTAAACTCTTCTCCATGGCTGAACCGCCAAATAATATTCCTTGACGTGCTAAGGTGTATCTAGAGAGTGGGATAGGTTTAATAACTACCCTAACACTAACGCGTACCCTAACCCTAACCCCTACCCTAACCCTAACACGTACCCTAATCCTAACCCGTACCCTAAACCGAGCCCTAACCCTAACACTAACCCTAACCCTAACCCTAACCCATACCCTACGCCGTACCCTAAGCCCTCACCGAACCCGTACCCTAAGCCGGACCCTAAGCCTAACCCTAAGCCTAACCCTAACCCTAGGCTACCCTTGACTGCTTCTGCCTCCAATAGATTTCCTAAGCACTAGAGTTTTAATGAACAATTTAAAAAGAGAATCCTAATGTGATTTCTTTATAATGGGTGTGTTCCTTATCTTATCCTAGTGTCTAAACTCTTCTCCATGGCTGCACCTCCAAATAATATTCCTTTACGTGCTAAGGGGTATCTACAGAGTGGGATAGGTTTAATAACTACCCTGACACTAACGCGTACCCTAACCCTAACCCCTACCCTAACCCTAACACGTACCCTAATCCTAACCAATACCCTAAACCGAGCCCTAACCCTAACACTAACCCTAACCCTAACCCTAACCCATACCCTACGCCGTACCCGAAGCCCTCACCGAACCCGTACCCTAAGCCGTACCCTAAGCCATACGCTAAGCCTAACCCTAACCCTAGGCTACCCTTGACTGCTTCTGCCTCCAATAGATTTCCTAAGCACTAGTGTTTTAAGGAACAGCTTAAAAAGAGAATCCTAATGTGATTTCTTTATAATGGGTGTGTTCCTTATCTTACCCTAGTGTCTAAACTCTTCTCCATGGCTGGACCCCGAAATAATATTCCTTTACGTGCTAAGGTGTATCTAGAGAGTGGGATAGGTTTACTAACTACCCTAACCCTAACGCGTACCCTAACCCTAACCCCTACCCTAACCCTAACACGTACCCTAATCCTAACCCGTACCCTAAACCGAACCCTAACCCTAACACTAACCCTAACACTAACCCTAAGCCATACCCTACGCCATACCCGAATCCCTCCCCGAACCCGTACCCTAAGCCTAACCCTAAGCCTAACCCTAACCCTAGGCTACCCTTGACTGCTTCTGCCTCCAATAGATTTCCTAAGCACTAGTGTTTTAAGGAACAACTTAAAAAGAGAATCCTAATGTCATTTCTTTATAATGTGTGTGTTCCTTATCTTATCCTAGTGTCTAAACTCTTCTCCATGGCTGGACCTCCAAATAATATTCCTTTACGTGCTGAGGGGTATCTAGAGAGTGGGATAGGTTTAATAACTACCCTAACACTAACGCGTACCCTAACCCTAACGCCTACCCTAACACTAACTCGTACCCTAATCCTAAACAATACCCTAAACCGAGCCCTAACCCTAACACTAACCCTAACCCTAACCCTAACCCATACCCTACGCCGTACCCGAAGCCCTCCCCGAACCCGTACCCTAAGCCGTACCCTAAGCCGTACCCTAAGCCTAACCCTAACCCTAGGCTACCCTTGACTGCTTCTGCCTCCAATAGATTTCCTAAGCACTAGTGTTTTAAGGAACAGCTTAAAAAGAGAATCCTAATGTGATTTCTTTATAATGGGTGTGTTCCTTATCTTATCCTAGTGTCTAAACTCTTCTCCATGGCTGAACCGCCAAATAATATTCCTTGACGTGCTAAGGTGTATCTAGAGAGTGGGATAGGTTTAATAACTACCCTAACCCTAACGCGTACCCTAACCCTAACCCCTACCCTAACCCTAACACGTACCCTAATCCTAACCCGTACCCTAAACCGAGCCCTAACCCTAACACTAACCCTAACCCTAACCCTAACCCATACCCTACGCCGTACCCGAAGCCCTCACCGAACCCGTACCCTAAGCCGTACCCTAAGCCTAACCCTAAGCCTAACCCTAACCCTAGGCTACCCTTGACTGCTTCTGCCTCCAATAGATTTCCTAAGCACTAGTGTTTTAAGGAACAACTTAAAAAGAGAATCCTAATGTGATTTCTTTATAATGGGTGTGTTCCTTATCTTATCCTAGTGTCTAAACTCTTCTCCATGGCTGCACCTCCAAATAATATTCCTTTACGTGCTAAGGGGTATCTAGAGAGTGGGATAGGTTTAATAACTACCCTAACACTAACGCGTACCCTAACCCTAACCCCTACCCTAACCCTAACACGTACCCTAATCCTAACCAATACCCTAAACCGAGCCCTAACCCTAACACTAACCCTAACCCTAACCCTAACCCATACCCTACGCCGTACCCGAAGCCCTCCCCGAACCCGTACCCTAAGCCGTACCCTAAGCCGTACCCTAAGCCTAACCCTAACCCTAGGCTACCCTTGACTGCTTCTGCCTCCAATAGATTTCCTAAGCACTAGTGTTTTAAGGAACAGCTTAAAAAGAGAATCCTAATGTGATTTCTTTATAATGGGTGTGTTCCTTATCTTATCCTAGTGTCTAAACTCTTCTCCATGGCTGGACCTCCAAATAATATTCCTTTACGTGCTAAGGGGTATCTAGAGAGTGGGTTAGGTTTAATAACTACCCTAACACTAACGCGTACCCTAACCCTAAACCCTACCCTATCGCTAACTCGTACCCTAATCCTAACCCGTACCCTAAACCGAGCCCTAACCCTAACACTAACCCTAACCCTAACCCTAACCCATACCCTACGCCGTACCCGAAGCCCTCCCCGAACCCGTACCCTAAGCCGTACCCTAAGCCGTACCCTAAGCCTAACCCTAACCCTAGGCTACCCTTGACTGCTTCTGCCTCCAATAGATTTCCTAAGCACTAGTGTTTTAAGGAACAACTTAAAAAGAGAATCCTAATGTGATTTCTTTATAATGGGTGTGTTCCTTATCTTATCCTAGTGTCTAAACTCTTCTCCATGGCTGCACCTCCAAATAATATTCCTTTACGTGCTAAGGGGTATCTAGAGAGTGGGATAGGTTTAATAACTACCCTAACACTAACGCGTACCCTAACCCTAACCCCTACCCTAACCCTAACACGTACCCTAATCCTAACCAATACCCTAAACCGAGCCCTAACCCTAACACTAACCCTAACCCTAACCCTAACCCATACCCTACGCCGTACCCGAAGCCCTCCCCGAACCCGTACCCTAAGCCGTACCCTAAGCCGTACGCTAAGCCTAACCCTAACCCTAGGCTACCCTTGACTGCTTCTGCCTCCAATAGATTTCCTAAGCACTAGTGTTTTAAGGAACAGCTTAAAAAGAGAATCCTAATGTGATTTCTTTATAATGGGTGTGTTCCTTATCTTATCCTAGTGTCTAAACTCTTCTCCATGGCTGGACCCCGAAATAATATTCCTTTACGTGCTAAGGTGTATCTAGAGAGTGGGATAGGTTTACTAACTACCCTAACCCTAACGCGTACCCTAACCCTAACCCCTACCCTAACCCTAACACGTACCCTAATCCTAACCCGTACCCTAAACCGAACCCTAACCCTAACACTAACCCTAACACTAACCCTAAGCCATACCCTACGCCGTACCCGAATCCCTCACCGAACCCGTACCCTAAACCGTACCCTAAGCCTAACCCTAAGCCTAACCCTAACCCTAGGCTACCCTTGACTGCTTCTGCCTCCAATAGATTTCCTAAGCACTAGTGTTTTAAGGAACAACTTAAAAAGAGAATCCTAATGTCATTTCTTTATAATGTGTGTGTTCCTTATCTTATCCTAGTGTCTAAACTCTTCTCCATGGCTGGACCTCCAAATAATATTCCTTTACGTGCTGAGGGGTATCTAGAGAGTGGGATAGGTTTAATAACTACCCTAACACTAACGCGTACCCTAACCCTAACCCCTACCCTAACACTAACTCGTACCCTAATCCTAAACAATACCCTAAACCGAGCCCTAACCCTAACACTAACCCTAACCCTAACCCTAACCCATACCCTACGCCGTACCCGAAGCCCTCCCCGAACCCGTACCCTAAGCCGTACCCTAAGCCTAACCCTAACCCTAGGCTACCCTTGACTGCTTCTGCCTCCAATAGATTTCCTAAGCACTAGTGTTTTAAGGAACAGCTTAAAAAGAGAATCCTAATGTGATTTCTTTATAATGGGTGTGTTCCTTATCTTATCCTAGTGTCTAAACTCTTCTCCATGGCTGGACCCCGAAATAATATTCCTTTACGTGCTAAGGTGTATCTAGAGAGTGGGATAGGTTTAATAACTACCCTAACCCTAATGCGTACCCTAACCCTAACCCCTACCCTAACCCTAACACGTACCCTAATCCTAACCCGTACCCTAAACCGAACCCTAACCCTAACACTAACCCTAACACTAACCCTAAGCCATACCTTACGCCGTACCCGAATCCCTCCCCGAACCCGTACCCTAAGCCTAACCCTAAGCCTAACCCTACCCCTAGGCTACCCTTGACTGCTTCTGCCTCCAATAGATTTCCTAAGCACTAGTGTTTTAAGGAACAACTTAAAAAGAGAATCCTATTGTCATTTCTTTATAATGTGTGTGTTCCTTATCTTATCCTAGTGTCTAAACTCTTCTCCATGGCTGGACCTCCAAATAATATTCCTTTACGTGCTGAGGGGTATCTAGAGAGTGGGATAGGTTTAATAACTACCCTAACACTAACGCGTACCCTAACCCTAACGCCTACCCTAACACTAACTCGTACCCTAATCCTAAACAATAACCTAAACCGAGCCCTAACCCTAACACTAACCCTAACCCTAACCCTAACCCATACCCTACGCCGTACCCGAAGCCCTCCCCGAACCCGTACCCTAAGCCGTACCCTAAGCCGTACCCTAAGCCTAACCCTAACCCTAGGCTACCCTTGACTGCTTCTGCCTCCAATAGATTTCCTAAGCACTAGTGTTTTAAGGAACAGCTTAAAAAGAGAATCCTAATGTGATTTCTTTATAATGGGTGTGTTCCTTATCTTATCCTAGTGTCTAAACTCTTCTCCATGGCTGAACCGCCAAATAATATTCCTTGACGTGCTAAGGTGTATCTAGAGAGTGGGATAGGTTTAATAACTACCCTAACCCTAATGCGTACCCTAACCCTAAACCCTACCCTAACCCTAACACGTACCCTAATCCTAACCCGTACCCTAAACCGAGCCCTAACCCTAACACTAACCCTAACCCTAACCCTAACCCATACCCTACGCCGTACCCGAAGCCCTCACCGAACCCGTACCCTAAGCCGTACCCTAAGCCTAACCCTAAGCCTAACCCTAACCCTAGGCTACCCTTGACTGCTTCTGCCTCCAATAGATTTCCTAAGCACTAGTGTTTTAAGGAACAACTTAAAAAGAGAATCCTAATGTGATTTCTTTATAATGGGTGTGTTCCTTATCTTATCCTAGTGTCTAAACTCTTCTCCATGTCTGCACCTCCAAATAATATTCCTTTACGTGCTAAGGGGTATCTAGAGAGTGGGATAGGTTTAATAACTACCCGAACACTAACGCGTACCCTAACCCTAACCCCTACCCTAACCCTAACACGTACCCTAATCCTAACCAATACCCTAAACCGAGCCCTAACCCTAACACTAACCCTAACCCTAACCCTAACCCATACCCTACGCCGTACCCGAAGCCCTCCCCGAACCCGTACCCTAAGCCGTACCCTAAGCCGTACGCTAAGCCTAACCCTAACCCTAGGCTACCCTTGACTGCTTCTGCCTCCAATAGATTTCCTAAGCACTAGTGTTTTAAGGAACAGCTTAAAAAGAGAATCCTAATGTGATTTCTTTATAATGGGTGTGTTCCTTATCTTATCCTAGTGTCTAAACTCTTCTCCATGGCTGGACCCCGAAATAATATTCCTTTACGTGCTAAGGTGTATCTAGAGAGTGGGATAGGTTTACTAACTACCCTAACCCTAACGCGTACCCTAACCCTAACCCCTACCCTAACCCTAACACGTACCCTAATCCTAACCCGTACCCTAAACCGAACCCTAACCCTAACACTAACCCTAACACTAACCCTAAGCCATACCCTACGCCGTACCCGAATCCCTCCCCGAACCCGTACCCTAAACCGTACCCTAAGCCTAACCCTAAGCCTAACCCTAACCCTAGGCTACCCTTGACTGCTTCTGCCTCCAATAGATTTCCTAAGCACTAGTGTTTTAAGGAACAACTTAAAAAGAGAATCCTAATGTCATTTCTTTATAATGTGTGTGTTCCTTATCTTATCCTAGTGTCAAAACTCTTCTCCATGGCTGGACCTCCAAATAATATTCCTTTACGTGCTGAGGGGTATCTAGAGAGTGGGATAGGTTTAATAACTACCCTAACACTAACGCGTACCCTAACCCTAACCCCTACCCTAACACTAACTCGTACCCTAATCCTAAACAATACCCTAAACCGAGCCCTAACCCTAACACTAACCCTAACCCTAACCCTAACCCATACCCTACGCCGTACCCGAAGCCCTCCCCGAACCCGTACCCTAAGCCGTACCCTAAGCCGTACCCTAAGCCTAACCCTAACCCTAGGCTACCCTTGACTGCTTCTGCCTCCAATAGATTTCCTAAGCACTAGTGTTTTAAGGAACAGCTTAAAAAGAGAATCCTAATGTGATTTCTTTATAATGGGTGTGTTCCTTATCTTATCCTAGTGTCTAAACTCTTCTCCATGGCTGGACCCCGAAATAATATTCCTTTACGTGCTAAGGTGTATCTAGAGAGTGGGATAGGTTTACTAACTACCCTAACCCTAATGCGTACCCTAACCCTAACCCCTACCCTAACCCTAACACGTACCCTAATCCTAACCCGTACCCTAAACCGAACCCTAACCCTAACACTAACCCTAACACTAACCCTAAGCCATACCCTACGCCGTACCCGAATCCCTCACCGTACCCGTACCCTAAGCCGTACGCTAAGCCTAACCCTAAGCCTAACCCTACCCCTAGGCTACCCTTGACTGCTTCTGCCTCCAATAGATTTCCTAAGCACTAGTGTTTTAAGGAACAACTTAAAAAGAGAATCCTAATGTCATTTCTTTATAATGTGTGTGTTCCTTATCTTATCCTAGTGTTTAAACTCTTCTCCATGGCTGGACCTCCAAATAATATTCCTTTACGTGCTGAGGGGTATCTAGAGAGTGGGATAGGTTTAATAACTACCCTAACACTAACACGTACCCTAACCCTAACGCCTACCCTAACACTAACTCGTACCCTAATCCTAAACAATAACCTAAACCGAGCCCTAACCATAACACTAACCCTAACCCTAACCCTAACCCATACCCTACGCCGTACCCGAAGCCCTCCCCGAACCCGTACCCTAAGCCGTACCCTAAGCCGTACCCTAAGCCTAACCCTAACCCTAGGCTACCCTTGACTGCTTCTGCCTCCAATAGATTTCCTAAGCACAAGTGTTTTAAGGAACAGCTTAAAAAGAGAATCCTAATGTGATTTCTTTATAATGGGTGTGTTCCTTATCTTATCCTAGTGTCTAAACTCTTCTCCATGGCTGAACCGCCAAATAATATTCCTTGACGTGCTAAGGTGTATCTAGAGAGTGGGATAGGTTTAATAACTACCCTAACCCTAACGCGTACCCTAACTCTAACCCCTACCCTAACCCTAACACGTACCCTAATCCTAACCCGTACCCTAAACCGAGCCCTAACCCTAACACTAACCCTAACCCTAACCCTAACCCATACCCTACGCTGTACCCGAAGCCCTCACCGAACCCGTACCCTAAGCCGTACCCTAAGCCTAACCCTAAGCCTAACCCTAACCCTAGGCTACCCTTGACTGCTTCTGCCTCCAATAGATTTCCTAAGCACTAGTGTTTTAAGGAACAACTTAAAAAGAGAATCCTAATGTGATTTCTTTATAATGGGTGTGTTCCTTATCTTATCCTAGTGTCTAAACTCTTCTCCATGTCTGCACCTCCAAATAATATTCCTTTACGTGCTAAGGGGTATCTAGAGAGTGGGATAGGTTTAATAACTACCCTAACACTAACGCGTACCCTAACCCTAAACCCTACCCTAACCCTAACACGTACCCTAATCCTAACCAATACCCTAAACCGAGCCCTAACCCTAACACTAACCCTAACCCTAACCCTAACCCATACCCTACGCCGTACCCGAAGCCCTCCCCGAACCCGTACCCTAAGCCGTACCCTAAGCCGTACGCTAAGCCTAACCCTAACCCTAGGCTACCCTTGACTGCTTCTGCCTCCAATAGATTTCCTAAGCACTAGTGTTTTAAGGAACAGCTTAAAAAGAGAATCCTAATGTGATTTCTTTATAATGGGTGTGTTCCTTATCTTATCCTAGTGTCTAAACTCTTCTCCATGGCTGGACCCCGAAATAATATTCCTTTACGTGCTAAGGTGTATCTAGAGAGTGGGATAGGTTTACTAACTACTCTAACCCTAACGCGTACCCTAACCCTAACCCCTACCCTAACCCTAACACGTACCCTAATCCTAACCCGTACCCTAAACCGAACCCTAACCCTAACACTAACCCTAACACTAACCCTAAGCCATACCCTACGCCGTACCCGAATCCCTCCCCGAACCCGTACCCTAAACCGTACCCTAAGCCTAACCCTAAGCCTAACCCTAACCCTAGGCTACCCTTGACTGCTTCTGCCTCCAATAGATTTCCTAAGCACTAGTGTTTTAAGGAACAACTTAAAAAGAGAATCCTAATGTCATTTCTTTATAATGTGTGTGTTCCTTATCTTATCCTAGTGTCAAAACTCTTCTCCATGGCTGGACCTCCAAATAATATTCCTTTACGTGCTGAGGGGTATCTAGAGAGTGGGATAGGTTTAATAACTACCCTAACACTAACGCGTACCCTAACCCTAACCCCTACCCTAACACTAACTCGTACCCTAATCCTAAACAATACCCTAAACCGAGCCCTAACCCTAACACTAACCCTAACCCTAACCCTAACCCATATCCTACGCCGTACCCGAAGCCCTCCCCGAACCCGTACCCTAAGCCGTACCCTAAGCCGTACCCTAAGCCTAACCCTAACCCTAGGCTACCCTTGACTGCTTCTGCCTCCAATAGATTTCCTAAGCACTAGTGTTTTAAGGAACAGCTTAAAAAGAGAATCCTAATGTGATTTCTTTATAATGGGTGTGTTCCTTATCTTATCCTAGTGTCTAAACTCTTCTCCATGGCTGAACCGCCAAATAATATTCCTTGACGTGCTAAGGTGTATCTAGAGAGTGGGATAGGTTTAATAACTACCCTAACCCTAAAGCGTACCCTAACCCTAACCCCTACCCTAACCCTAACACGTACCCTAATCCTAACCCGTACCCTAAACCGAGCCCTAACCCTAACACTAACCCTAACCCTAACCCTAACCCATACCCTACGCCGTACCCGAAGCCCTCACCGAACCCGTACCCTAAGCCGTACCCTAAGCCTAACCCTAAGCCTAACCCTAACCCTAGGCTACCCTTGACTGCTTCTGCCTCCAATAGATTTCCTAAGCACTAGTGTTTTAAGGAACAACTTAAAAAGAGAATCCTAATGTGATTTCTTTATAATGGGTGTGTTCCTTATCTTATCCTAGTGTCTAAACTCTTCTCCATGGCTGCACCTCCAAATAATATTCCTTTACGTGCTAAGGGGTATCTAGAGAGTGGGATAGGTTTAATAACTACCCTAACACTAACGCGTACCCTAACCCTAACCCCTACCCTAACCCTAACACGTACCCTAATCCTTACCAATACCCTAAACCGAGCCCTAACCCTAACACTAACCCTAACCCTAACCCTAACCCATAGCCTACGCCGTACCCGAAGCCCTCCCCGAACCCGTACCCTAAGCCGTACCCTAAGCCGTACGCTAAGCCTAACCCTAACCCTAGGCTACCCTTGACTGCTTCTGCCTCCAATAGATTTCCTAAGCACTAGTGTTTTAAGGAACAGCTTAAAAAGAGAATCCTAATGTGATTTCTTTATAATGGGTGTGTTCCTTATCTTATCCTAGTGTCTAAACTCTTCTCCATGGCTGGACCCCGAAATAATATTCCTTTACGTGCTAAGGTGTATCTAGAGAGTGGGATAGGTTTACTAACTACCCTAACCCTAACGCGTACCCTAACCCTAACCCCTACCCTAACCCTAACACGTACCCTAATCCTAACCCGTACCCTAAACCGAACCCTAACCCTAACACTAACCCTAACACTAACCCTAAGCCATACCCTACGCCGTACCCGAATCCCTCCCCGAACCCGTACCCTAAGCCTAACCCTAAGCCTAACCCTAACCCTAGGCTACCCTTGACTGCTTCTGCCTCCAATAGATTTCCTAAGCACTAGTGTTTTAAGGAACAACTTAAAAAGAGAATCCTAATGTCATTTCTTTATAATGTGTGTGTTCCTTATCTTATCCTAGTGTCTAAACTCTTCTCCATGGCTGGACCTCCAAATAATATTCCTTTACGTGCTGAGGGGTATCTAGAGAGTGGGATAGGTTTAATAACTACCCTAACACTAACGCGTACCCTAACCCTAACGCCTACCCTAACACTAACTCGTACCCTAATCCTAAACAATACCCTAAACCGAGCCCTAACCCTAACACTAACCCTAACCCTAACCCTAACCCATACCCTACGCCGTACCCGAAGCCCTCCCCGAACCCGTACCCTAAGCCGAACCCTAAGCCGTACCCTAAGCCTAACCCTAACCCTAGGCTACCCTTGACTGCTTCTGCCTCCAATAGATTTCCTAAGCACTAGTGTTTTAAGGAACAGCTTAAAAAGAGAATCCTAATGTGATTTCTTTATAATGGGTGTGTTCCTTATCTTATCCTAGTGTCTAAACTCTTCTCCATGGCTGAACCGCCAAATAATATTCCTTGACGTGCTAAGGTGTATCTAGAGAGTGGGATAGGTTTAATAACTACCCTAACCCTAACGCGTACCCTAACCCTAACCCCTACCCTAACCCTAACACGTACCCTAATCCTAACCCGTACCCTAAACCGAGCCCTAACCCTAACACTAACCCTAACCCTAACCCTAACCCATACCCTACGCCATACCCGAAGCCCTCACCGAACCCGTACCCTAAGCCGTACCCTAAGCCTAACCCTAAGCCTAACCCTAACCCTAGGCTACCCTTGACTGCTTCTGCCTCCAATAGATTTCCTAAGCACTAGTGTTTTAAGGAACAACTTAAAAAGAGAATCCTAATGTGATTTCTTTATAATGGGTGTGTTCCTTATCTTATCCTAGTGTCTAAACTCTTCTCCATGGCTGCACCTCCAAATAATATTCCTTTACGTGCTAAGGGGTATCTAGAGAGTGGGATAGGTTTAATAACTACCCTAACACTAACGCGTACCCTAACCCTAACCCCTACCCTAACCCTAACACGTACCCTAATCCTAACCAATACCCTAAACCGAGCCCTAACCCTAACACTAACCCTAACCCTAACCCTAACCCATACCCTACGCCGTACCCGAAGCCCTCCCCGAACCCGTACCCTAAGCCGTACCCTAAGCCGTACCCTAAGCCTAACCCTAACCCTAGGCTACCCTTGACTGCTTCTGCCTCCAATAGATTTCCTAAGCACTAGTGTTTTAAGGAACAGCTTAAAAAGAGAATCCTAATGTGATTTCTTTATAATGGGTGTGTTCCTTATCTTATCCTAGTGTCTAAACTCTTCTCCATGGCTGGACCTCCAAATAATATTCCTTTACGTGCTAAGGGGTATCTAGAGAGTGGGTTAGGTTTAATAACTACCCTAACACTAACGCGTACCCTAACCCTAAACCCTACCCTATCGTTAACTCGTACCCTAATCCTAACCCGTACCCTAAACCGAGCCCTAACCCTAACACTAACCCTAACCCTAACCCTAACCCATACCCTACGCCGTACCCGAAGCCCTCCCCGAACCCGTACCCTAAGCCGTACCCTAAGCCGTACCCTAAGCCTAACCCTAACCCTAGGCTACCCTTGACTGCTTCTGCCTCCAATAGATTTCCTAAGCACTAGTGTTTTAAGGAACAGCTTAAAAAGAGAATCCTAATGTGATTTCTTTATAATGGGTGTGTTCCTTATCTTATCCTAGTGTCTAAACTCTTCTCCATGGCTGAACCGCCAAATAATATTCCTTGACGTGCTAAGGTGTATCTAGAGAGTGGGATAGGTTTAATAACTACCCTAACCCTAACGCGTACCCTAACCCTAACCCCTACCCTAACCCTAACACGTACCCTAATCCTAACCCGTACCCTAAACCGAGCCCTAACCCTAACACTAACCCTAACCCTAACCCTAACCCATACCCTACGCCGTACCCGAAGCCCTCACCGAACCCGTACCCTAAGCCGTACCCTAAGCCTAACCCTAAGCCTAACCCTAACCCTAGGCTACCCTTGACTGCTTCTGCCTCCAATAGATTTCCTAAGCACTAGTGTTTTAAGGAACAACTTAAAAAGAGAATCCTAATGTGATTTCTTTATAATGGGTGTGTTCCTTATCTTATCCTAGTGTCTAAACTCTTCTCCATGGCTGCACCTCCAAATAATATTCCTTTACGTGCTAAGGGGTATCTAGAGAGTGGGATAGGTTTAATAACTACCCTAACACTAACGCGTACCCTAACCCTAACCCCTACCCTAACCCTAACACGTACCCTAATCCTAACCAATACCCTAAACCGAGCCCTAACCCTAACACTAACCCTAACCCTAACCCTAACCCATACCCTACGCCGTACCCGAAGCCCTCCCCGAACCCGTACCCTAAGCCGTACCCTAAGCCGTACGCTAAGCCTAACCCTAACCCTAGGCTACCCTTGACTGCTTCTGCCTCCAATAGATTTCCTAAGCACTAGTGTTTTAAGGAACAGCTTAAAAAGAGAATCCTAATGTGATTTCTTTATAATGGGTGTGTTCCTTATCTTATCCTAGTGTCTAAACTCTTCTCCATGGCTGGACCCCGAAATAATATTCCTTTACGTGCTAAGGTGTATCTAGAGAGTGGGATAGGTTTACTAACTACCCTAACCCTAACGCGTACCCTAACCCTAACCCCTACCCTAACCCTAACACGTACCCTAATCCTAACCCGTACCCTAAACCGAACCCTAACCCTAACACTAACCCTAACACTAACCCTAAGCCATACCCTACGCCGTACCCGAATCCCTCCCCGAACCCGTACCCTAAACCGTACCCTAAGCCTAACCCTAAGCCTAACCCTAACCCTAGGCTACCCTTGACTGCTTCTGCCTCCAATAGATTTCCTAAGCACTAGTGTTTTAAGGAACAACTTAAAAAGAGAATCCTAATGTCATTTCTTTATAATGTGTGTGTTCCTTATCTTATCCTAGTGTCTAAACTCTTCTCCATGGCTGGACCTCCAAATAATATTCCTTTACATGCTGAGGGGTATCTAGAGAGTGGGATAGGTTTAATAACTACCCTAACACTAACGCGTACCCTAACCCTAACCCCTACCCTAACACTAACTCGTACCCTAATCCTAAACAATACCCTAAACCGAGCCCTAACCCTAACCCTAACCCTAACCCTAACCCTAACCCATACCCTACGCCGTACCCGAAGCCCTCCCCGAACCCGTACCCTAAGCCGTACCCTAAGCCGTACCCTAAGCCTAACCCTAACCCTAGGCTACCCTTGACTGCTTCTGCCTCCAATAGATTTCCTAAGCACTAGTGTTTTAAGGAACAGCTTAAAAAGAGAATCCTAATGTGATTTCTTTATAATGGGTGTGTTCCTTATGTTATCCTAGTGTCTAAACTCTTCTCCATGGCTGGACCCCGAAATAATATTCCTTTACGTGCTAAGGTGTATCTAGAGAGTGGGATAGGTTTACTAACTACCCTAACCCTAATGCGTACCCTAACCCTAACCCCTACCCTAACCCTAACACGTACCCTAATCCTAACCCGTACCCTAAACCGAACCCTAACCCTAACACTAACCCTAACACTAACCCTAAGCCATACCCTACGCCGTACCCGAATCCCTCCCCGAACCCGTACCCTAAGCCTAACCCTAAGCCTAACCCTAACCCTAGGCTACCCTTGACTGCTTCTGCCTCCAATAGATTTCCTAAGCACTAGTGTTTTAAGGAACAACTTAAAAAGAGAATCCTAATGTCATTTCTTTATAATGTGTGTGTTCCTTATCTTATCCTAGTGTCTAAACTCTTCTCCATGGCTGGACCTCCAAATAATATTCCTTTACGTGCTGAGGGGTATCTAGAGAGTGGGATAGGTTTAATAACTACCCTAACACTAACGCGTACCCTAACCCTAACGCCTACCCTAACACTAACTCGTACCCTAATCCTAAACAATACCCTAAACCGAGCCCTAACCCTAACACTAACCCTAACCCTAACCCTAACCCATACCCTACGCCGTACCCGAAGCCCTCCCCGAACCCGTACCCTAAGCCGAACCCTAAGCCGTACCCTAAGCCTAACCCTAACCCTAGGCTACCCTTGACTGCTTCTGCCTCCAATAGATTTCCTAAGCACTAGTGTTTTAAGGAACAGCTTAAAAAGAGAATCCTAATGTGATTTCTTTATAATGGGTGTGTTCCTTATCTTATCCTAGTGTCTAAACTCTTCTCCATGGCTGAACCGCCAAATAATATTCCTTGACGTGCTAAGGTGTATCTAGAGAGTGGGATAGGTTTAATAACTACCCTAACCCTAACGCGTACCCTAACCCTAACCCCTACCCTAACCCTAACACGTACCCTAATCCTAACCCGTACCCTAAACCGAGCCCTAACCCTTACACTAACCCTAACCCTAACCCTAACCCATACCCTACGCCATACCCGAAGCCCTCACCGAACCCGTACCCTAAGCCGTACCCTAAGCCTAACCCTAAGCCTAACCCTAACCCTAGGCTACCCTTGACTGCTTCTGCCTCCAATAGATTTCCTAAGCACTAGTGTTTTAAGGAACAACTTAAAAAGAGAATCCTAATGTGATTTCTTTATAATGGGTGTGTTCCTTATCTTATCCTAGTGTCTAAACTCTTCTCCATGGCTGCACCTCCAAATAATATTCCTTTACGTGCTAAGGGGTATCTAGAGAGTGGGATAGGTTTAATAACTACCCTAACACTAACGCGTACCCTAACCCTAACCCCTACCCTAACCCTAACACGTACCCTAATCCTAACCAATACCCTAAACCGAGCCCTAACCCTAACACTAACCCTAACCCTAACCCTAACCCATACCCTACGCCGTACCCGAAGCCCTCCCCGAACCCGTACCCTAAGCCGTACCCTAAGCCGTACCCTAAGCCTAACCCTAAACCTAGGCTACCCTTGACTGCTTCTGCCTCCAATAGATTTCCTAAGCACTAGTGTTTTAAGGAACAGCTTAAAAAGAGAATCCTAATGTGATTTCTTTATAATGGGTGTGTTCCTTATCTTATCCTAGTGTCTAAACTCTTCTCCATGGCTGGACCTCCAAATAATATTCCTTTACGTGCTAAGGGGTATCTAGAGAGTGGGTTAGGTTTAATAACTACCCTAACACTAACGCGTACCATAACCCTAAACCCTACCCTATCGCTAACTCGTACCCTAATCCTAACCCGTACCCTAAACCGAGCCCTAACCCTAACACTAACCCTAACCCTAACCCTAACCCATACCCTACGCCGTACCCGAAGCCCTCCCCGAACCCGTACCCTAAGCCGTACCCTAAGCCGTACCCTAAGCCTAACCCTAACCCTAGGCTACCCTTGACTGCTTCTGCCTCCAATAGATTTCCTAAGCACTAGTGTTTTAAGGAACAGCTTAAAAAGAGAATCCTAATGTGATTTCTTTATAATGGGTGTGTTCCTTATCTTATCCTAGTGTCTAAACTCTTCTCCATGGCTGAACCGCCAAATAATATTCCTTGACGTGCTAAGGTGTATCTAGAGAGTGGGATAGGTTTAATAACTACCCTAACCCTAACGCGTACCCTAACCCTAACCCCTACCCTAACCCTAACACGTACCCTAATCCTAACCCGTACCCTAAACCGAGCCCTAACCCTAACACTAACCCTAACCCTAACCCTAACCCATACCCTACGCCGTACCCGAAGCCCTCACCGAACCCGTACCCTAAGCCGTACCCTAAGCCTAACCCTAAGCCTAACCCTAACCCTAGGCTACCCTTGACTGCTTCTGCCTCCAATAGATTTCCTAAGCACTAGTGTTTTAAGGAACAACTTAAAAAGAGAATCCTAATGTGATTTCTTTATAATGGGTGTGTTCCTTATCTTATCCTAGTGTCTAAACTCTTCTCCATGGCTGCACCTACAAATAATATTCCTTTACGTGCTAAGGGGTATCTAGAGAGTGGGATAGGTTTAATAACTACCCTAACACTAACGCGTACCCTAACCCTAACCCCTACCCTAACCCTAACACGTACCCTAATCCTAACCAATACCCTAAACCGAGCCCTAACCCTAACACTAACCCTAACCCTAACCCTAACCCATACCCTACGCCGTACCCGAAGCCCTCCCCGAACCCGTACCCTAAGCCGTACCCTAAGCCGTACGCTAAGCCTAACCCTAACCCTAGGCTACCCTTGACTGCTTCTGCCTCCAATAGATTTCCTAAGCACTAGTGTTTTAAGGAACAGCTTAAAAAGAGAATCCTAATGTGATTTCTTTATAATGGGTGTGTTCCTTATCTTATCCTAGTGTCTAAACTCTTCTCCATGGCTGGACCCCGAAATAATATTCCTTTACGTGCTAAGGTGTATCTAGAGAGTGGGATAGGTTTAATAACTACCCTAACCCTAACGCGTACCCTAACCCTATCCCCTACCCTAACCCTAACACGTACCCTAATCCTAACCCGTACCCTAAACCGAACCCTAACCCTAACACTAACCCTAACACTAACCCTAAGCCATACCCTACGCCGTACCCGAATCCCTCCCCGAACCCGTACCCTAAACCGTACCCTAAGCCTAACCCTAAGCCTAACCCTAACCCTAGGCTACCCTTGACTGCTTCTGCCTCCAATAGATTTCCTAAGCACTAGTGTTTTAAGGAACAACTTAAAAAGAGAATCCTAATGTCATTTCTTTATAATGTGTGTGTTCCTTATCTTATCCTAGTGTCTAAACTCTTCTCCATGGCTGGACCTCCAAATAATATTCCTTTACGTGCTGAGGGGTATCTAGAGAGTGGGATAGGTTTAATAACTACCCTAACACTAACGCGTACCCTAACCCTAACCCCTACCCTAACACTAACTCGTACCCTAATCCTAAACAATACCCTAAACCGAGCCCTAACCCTAACCCTAACCCTAACCCTAACCCTAACCCATACCCTACGCCGTACCCGAAGCCCTCCCCGAACCCGTACCCTAAGCCGTACCCTAAGCCGTACCCTAAGCCTAACCCTAACCCTAGGCTACCCTTGACTGCTTCTGCCTCCAATAGATTTCCTAAGCACTAGTGTTTTAAGGAACAGCTTAAAAAGAGAATCCTAATGTGATTTCTTTATAATGGGTGTGTTCCTTATGTTATCCTAGTGTCTAAACTCTTCTCCATGGCTGGACCCCGAAATAATATTCCTTTACGTGCTAAGGTGTATCTAGAGAGTGGGATAGGTTTACTAACTACCCTAACCCTAATGCGTACCCTAACCCTAACCCCTACCCTAACCCTAACACGTACCCTAATCCTAACCCGTACCCTAAACCGAACCCTAACCCTAACACTAACCCTAACACTAACCCTAAGCCATACCCTACGCCGTACCCGAATCCCTCACCGTACCCGTACCCTAAGCCGTACGCTAAGCCTAACCCTAAGCCTAACCCTACCCCTAGGCTACCCTTGACTGCTTCTGCCTCCAATAGATTTCCTAAGCACTAGTGTTTTAAGGAACAACTTAAAAAGAGAATCCTAATGTCATTTCTTTATAATGTGTGTGTTCCTTATCTTATCCTAGTGTCTAAACTCTTCTCCATGGCTGGACCTCCAAATAATATTCCTTTACGTGCTGAGGGGTATCTAGAGAGTGGGATAGGTTTAATAACTACCCTAACACTAACACGTACCCTAACCCTAACGCCTACCCTAACACTAACTCGTACCCTAATCCTAAACAATAACCTAAACCGAGCCCTAACCATAACACTAACCCTAACCCTAACCCTAACCCATACCCTACGCCGTACCCGAAGCCCTCCCCGAACCCGTACCCTAAGCCGTACCCTAAGCCGTACCCTAAGCCTAACCCTAACCCTAGGCTACCCTTGACTGCTTCTGCCTCCAATAGATTTCCTAAGCACTAGTGTTTTAAGGAACAGCTTAAAAAGAGAATCCTAATGTGATTTCTTTATAATGGGTGTGTTCCTTATCTTATCCTAGTGTCTAAACTCTTCTCCATGGCTGGACCTCCAAATAATATTCCTTTACGTGCTAAGGGGTATCTAGAGCGTGGGTTAGGTTTAATAACTACCCTAACACTAACGCGTACCCTAACCCTAAACCCTACCCTATCGCTAACTCGTACCCTAATCCTAACCCGTACCCTAAACCGAGCCCTAACCCTAACACTAACCCTAACCCTAACCCTAACCCATACCCTACGCCGTACCCGAAGCCCTCCCCGAACCCGTACCCTAAGCCGTACCCTAAGCCGTACCCTAAGCCTAACCCTAACCCTAGGCTACCCTTGACTGCTTCTGCCTCCAATAGATTTCCTAAGCACTAGTGTTTTAAGGAACAGCTTAAAAAGAGAATCCTAATGTGATTTCTCTATAATGGGTGTGTTCCTTATCTTATCCTAGTGTCTAAACTCTTCTCCATGGCTGAACCGCCAAATAATATTCCTTGACGTGCTAAGGTGTATCTAGAGAGTGGGATAGGTTTAATAACTACCCTAACCCTAACGCGTACCCTAACCCTAACCCCTACCCTAACCCTAACACGTACCCTAATCCTAACCCGTACCCTAAACCGAGCCCTAACCCTAACACTAACCCTAACCCTAACCCTAACCCATACCCTACGCCGTACCCGAAGCCCTCACCGAACCTGTACCCTAAGCCGTACCCTAAGCCTAACCCTAAGCCTAACCCTAACCCTAGGCTACCCTTGACTGCTTCTGCCTCCAATAGATTTCCTAAGCACTAGTGTTTTAAGGAACAACTTAAAAAGAGAATCCTAATGTGATTTCTTTATAATGGGTGTGTTCCTTATCTTATCCTAGTGTCTAAACTCTTCTCCATGGCTGCACCTCCAAATAATATTCCTTTACGTGCTAAGGGGTATCTAGAGAGTGGGATAGGTTTAATAACTACCCTAACACTAACGCGTACCCTAACCCTAACCCCTACCCTAACCCTAACACGTACCCTAATCCTAACCAATACCCTAAACCGAGCCCTAACCCTAACACTAACCCTAACCCTAACCCTAACCCATACCCTACGCCGTACCCGAAGCCCTCCCCAAACCCGTACCCTAAGCCGTACCCTAAGCCGTACCCTAAGCCTAACCCTAACCCTAGGCTACCCTTGACTGCTTCTGCCTCCAATAGATTTCCTAAGCACTAGTGTTTAAAGGAACAGCTTAAAAAGAGAATCCTAATGTGATTTCTTTATAATGGGTGTGTTCCTTATCTTATCCTAGTGTCTAAACTCTTCTCCATGGCTGGACCTCCAAATAATATTCCTTTACGTGCTAAGGGGTATCTAGAGACTGGGATAGGTTTAATAACTACCCTAACACTAACGCGTACCCTAACCCTAACCCCTACCCTAACCCTAACACGTACCCTAATCCTAACCAATACCCTAAACCGAGCCCTAACCCTAACACTAACCCTAACCCTAACCCTAACCCATACCCTACGCCGTACCCGAAGCCCTCCCCGAACCGGTACCCTAAGCCGTACCCTAAGCCGTACCCTAAGCCTAACCCTAACCCTAGGCTACCCTTGACTGCTTCTGCCTCCAATAGATTTTCTAAGCACTAGTGTTTTAAGGAACAGCTTAAAAAGAGAATCCTAATGTGATTTCTTTATAATGGGTGTGTTCCTTATCTTATCCTAGTGTGTAAACTCTTCTCCATGGCTGGACCTCCAAATAATATTCCTTTACGTGCTAAGGGGTATCTAGAGAGTGGGTTAGGTTTAATAACTACCCTAACACTAACGCGTACCCTAACCCTAAACCCTACCCTAACCCTAACACGTACCCTAATCCTAACCAATACCCTATACCGAGCCCTAACCCTAACACTAACCCTAACCCTAACCCTAACCCATACCCTACGCCGTACCAGAAGCCCTCCACGAACCCGTACCCTAAGCCGTACCCTAAGCCTAACCCTAAGCCTAACCCTAACCCTAGGCTACCCTTGACTGCTTCTGCCTCCAATAGATTTCCTAAGCACTAGTGTTTTAAGGAACAGCTTAAAAAGAGAATCCTAATGTGATTTCTTTATAATGGGTGTGTTCCTTATCTTATCCTAGTGTCTAAACTCTTCTCCATGGCTGAACCGCCAAATAATATTCCTTGACGTGCTAAGGTGTATCCAGAGAGTGGGATAGGTTTAATAACTACCCTAACCCTAACGCGTACCCTAACCCTAACCCCTACCCTAACCCTAACACGTACCCTAATCCTAACCCGTACCCTAAACCGAGCCCTAACCCTAACACTAACCCTAACCCTAACCATAAACCATACCCTACGCCGTACCCGAAGCCCTCACCGAACCCGTACCCTAAGCCGTACCCTAAGCCTAACCCGAAGCCTAACCCTAACCCTAGGCTACCCTTGACTGCTTCTGCCTCCAATAGATTTCCTAAGCACTAGTGTTTTAAGGAACAACTTAAAAAGAGAATCCTAATGTGATTTCTTTATAATGGGTGTGTTCCTTATCTTATCCTAGTGTCTAAACTCTTCTCCATGGCTGCACCTCCAAATAATATTCCTTTACGTGCTAAGGGGTATCTAGAGAGTGGGATAGGTTTAATAACTACCCTAACACTAACGCGTACCCTAACCCTAACCCCTACCCTAACCCTAACACGTACCCTAATCCTAACCAATACCCTAAACCGAGCCCTAACCCTAACACTAACCCTAACCCTAACCCTAACCCATACCCTACGCCGTACCCGAAGCCCTCCCCGAACCCGTACCCTAAGCCGTACCCTAAGCCGTACCCTAAGCCTAACCCTAACCCTAGGCTACCCTTGACTGCTTCTGCCTCCAATAGATTTCCTAAGCACTAGTGTTTTAAGGAACAGCTTAAAAAGAGAATCCTAATGTGATTTCTTTATAATGGGTGTGTTCCTTATCTTATCCTAGTGTGTAAACTCTTCTCCATGGCTGGACCTCCAAATAATATTCCTTTACGTGCTAAGGGGTATCTAGAGAGTGGGTTAGGTTTAATAACTACCCTAACACTAACGCGTACCCTAACCCTAAACCCTACCCTATCGCTAACTCGTACCCTAATCCTAACCCGTACCCTAAACCGAGCCCTAACCCTAACACTAACCCTAACCCTAACCCATACCCTACGCCGTACCCGAAGCCCTCCCCGAACCCGTACCCTAAGCCGTACCCTAAGCCGTACCCTAAGCCTAACCCTAACCCTAGGCTACCCTTGACTGCTTCTGCCTCCAATAGATTTCCTAAGCACTAGTGTTTTAAGGAACAGCTTAAAAAGAGAATCCTAATGTGATTTCTTTATAATGGGTGTGTTCCTTATCTTATCCTAGTGTCTAAACTCTTCTCCATGGCTGAACCACCAAATAATATTCCTTGACGTGCTAAGGTGTATCTAGAGAGTGGGATAGGTTTAATAACTACCCTAACCCTAACGCGTACCCTAACCCTAACCCCTACCCTAACCCTAACACGTACCCTAATCCTAACCCGTACCCTAAACCGAGCCCTAACCCTAACACTAACCCTAACCCTAACCCATACCCTACGCCGTACCAGAAGCCCTCCCCGAACCCGTACCCTAAGCCGTACCCTAAGCCGTACCCTAAGCCTAACCCTAACCCTAGGCTACCCTTGACTGATTCTGCCTCCAATAGATTTCCTAAGCACTAGTGTTTTAAGGAACAGCTTAAAAAGAGAATCCTAATGTGATTTCTTTATAATGGGTGTGTTCCTTATCTTATCCTAGTGTCTAAACTCTTCTCCATGGCTGAACCGCCAAATAATATTCCTTGACGTGCTAAGGTGTATCCAGAGAGTGGGATAGGTTTAATAACTACCCTAACCCTAACGCGTACCCTAACCCTAACCCCTACCCTAACCCTAACACGTACCCTAATCCTAACCCGTACCCTAAACCGAGCCCTAACCCTAACACTAACCCTAACCCTAACCCTAAACCATACCCTACGCCGTACCCGAAGCCCTCACCGAACCCGTACCCTAAGCCGTACCCTAAGCCTAACCCGAAGCCTAACCCTAACCCTAGGCTACCCTTGACTGCTTCTGCCTCCAATAGATTTCCTAAGCACTAGTGTTTTAAGGAACAACTTAAAAAGAGAATCCTAATGTGATTTCTTTATAATGGGTGTGTTCCTTATCTTATCCTAGTGTCTAAACTCTTCTCCATGGCTGCACCTCCAAATAATATTCCTTTACGTGCTAAGGGGTATCTAGAGAGTGGGATAGGTTTAATAACTACCCTAACACTAACGCGTACCCTAACCCTAACCCCTACCCTAACCCTAACACGTACCCTAATCCTAACCAATACCCTAAACCGAGCCCTAACCCTAACACTAACCCTAACCCTAACCCTAACCCATACCCTACGCCGTACCCGAAGCCCTCCCCGAACCCGTACCCTAAGCCGTACCCTAAGCCGTACCCTAAGCCTAACCCTAACCCTAGGCTACCCTTGACTGCTTCTGCCTCCAATAGATTTCCTAAGCACTAGTGTTTTAAGGAACAGCTTAAAAAGAGAATCCTAATGTGATTTCTTTATAATGGGTGTGTTCCTTATCTTATCCTAGTGTCTAAACTCTTCTCCATGGCTGGACCTCCAAATAATATTCCTTTATGTGCTAAGGTGTATCTAGAGAGTGGGATAGGTTTACTAACTACCCTAACCCTAACGCGTACCCTAACCCTAACCCATACCCTAACCCTAACACGTACCCTAATCCTAACCCGTACCCTAAACCGAACCCTAAACCTAACACTAACCCTAACACTAACCCTAAGTCATACCCTACGCCGTACCCGAATCCCTCACCGAACCCGTACCCTAAGCCGTACGCTAAGCCTAACCCTAAGGCTAACCCTACCCCTAGGCTACCCTTGACTGCTTCTGCCTCCAATAGATTTTCTAAGCACTAGTGTTTTAAGGAACAACTTAAAAAGAGAATCCTAATGTCATTTCTTTATAATGTGTGTGTTCCTTATCTTATCCTAGTGTCTAAACTCTTCTCCATGGCTGGACCTCCAAATAATATTCCTTTACGTGCTGAGGGGTATCTAGAGAGTGGGATAGGTTTAATAACTACCCTAACACTAACACGTACCCTAACCCTAACCCCTACCCTAACACTAACTCGTACCCTAATCCTAAACAATACCCTAAACCGAGCCCTAACCCTAACACTAACCCTAACCCTAACCCTAACCCATACCCTACGCCGTACCCGAAGCCCTCCCCGAACCCGTACCCTAAGCCGTACCCTAAGCCGTACCCTAAGCCTAACCCTAACCCTAGGCTACCCTTGACTGCTTCTGCCTCCAATAGATTTCCTAAGCACTAGTGTTTTAAGGAACAGCTTAAAAAGAGAATCCTAATGTGATTTCTTTATAATGGGTGTGTTCCTTATCTTATCCTAGTGTCTAAACTCTTCTCCATGGCTGAACCGCCAAATAATATTCCTTGACGTGCTAAGGTGTATCTAGAGAGTGGGATAGGTTTAATAACTACCCTAACCCTAACGCGTACCCTAACCCTAACCCCTACCCTAACCCTAACACGTACCCTAATCCTAACCCGTACCCTAAACCGAGCCCTAACCCTAACACTAACCCTAACCCTAACCCTAAACCATACCCTACGCCGTACCCGAAGCCCTCACCGAACCCGTACCCTAAGCCGTACCCTAAGCCTAACCCTAAGCCTAACCCTAACCCTAGGCTACCCTTGACTGCTTCTGCCTCCAATAGATTTCCTAAGCACTAGTGTTTTAAGGAACAACTTAAAAAGAGAATCCTAATGTGATTTCTTTATAATGGGTGTGTTCCTTATCTTATCCTAGTGTCTAAACTCTTCTCCATGGCTGCACCTCCAAATAATATTCCTTTACGTGCTAAGGGGTATCTAGAGAGTGGGATAGGTTTAATAACTACCCTAACACTAACGCGTACCCTAAACCTAACCCCTACCCTAACCCTAACACGTACCCTAATCCTAACCAATACCCAAAACCGAGCCCTAACCCTAACACTAACCCTAACCCTAACCCTAACCCATACCCTACGCCGTACCCGAAGCCCTCCCCGAACCCGTACCCTAAGCCGTACCCTAAGCCGTACCCTAAGCCTAACCCTAACCCTAGGCTACCCTTGACTGCTTCTGCCTCCAATAGATTTCCTAAGCACTAGTGTTTTAAGGAACAGCTTAAAAAGAGAATCCTAATGTGATTTCTTTATAATGGGTGTGTTCCTTATCTTATCCTAGTGTGTAAACTCTTCTCCATGGCTGGACCTCCAAATAATATTCCTTTACGTGCTAAGGGGTATCTAGAGAGTGGGTTAGGTTTAATAACTACCCTAACACTAATGCGTACCCTAACCCTAACCCCTACCCTATCGCTAACACGTACCCTAATCCTAACCAATACCCTAAACCGAGCCCTAACCCTAACACTAACCCTAACCCTAACCCATACCCTACGCCGTACCAGAAGCCCTCCCCGAACCCGTACCCTAAGCCGTACCCTAAGCCTAACCCTAAGCCTAACCCTAAACGTAGGCTACCCTTGAATGCTTCTGCCTCCAATAGATTTCCTAAGCAGTAGTGTTTTAAGGAACAGCTTAAAAAGAGAATCCTAATGTGATTTCTTTATAATGGGTGTGTTCCTTATCTTATCCTAGTGTCTAAATTCTTCTCCATGGCTGGACCTCCAAATAATATTCCTTTACGTGCTAAGGGGTATCTAGAGAGTGGGATAGGTTTAATAACTACCCTAACACTAACGCCTACCCTAACCCTAACCCCTACCCTAACCCTAACACGTACCCTAATCCTAACCAATACCCTAAACCGAGCCCTAACCCTAACACTAACCCTAACCCGAACCCTAACCCATACCCTATGCCGTACCCGAAGCCCTCCCCGAACCGGTACCCTAAGCCGTACCCTAAGCCGTACCCTAAGCCTAACCCAAACCCTAGGCTACCCTTGACTGCTTCTGCCTCCAATAGATTTCCTAAGCACTAGTGTTTTAAGGAACAGCTTAAAAAGAGAATCCTAATGTGATTTCTTTATAATGGGTGTGTTCCTTATCTTATCCTAGTGTCTAAACTCTTCTCCATGGCTGGACCTCCAAATAATATTCCTTTACGTGCTAAGGGGTATCTAGAGAGTGGGTTAGGTTTAATAACTACCCTAACACTAACGCGTACCCTAACCCTAAACCCTACCCTATCGCTAACTCGTACCCTAATCCTAACCCGTACCCTAAACCGAGCCCTAACCCTAACACTAACCCTAACCCTAACCCTAACCCATACCCTACGCCGTACCCGAAGCCCTCCCCGAACCCGTACCCTAAGCCGTACCCTAAGCCGTACCCTAAGCCTAACCCTAACCCTAGGCTACCCTTGACTGCTTCTGCCTCCAATAGATTTCCTAAGCACTAGTGTTTTAAGGAACAGCTTAAAAAGAGAATCCTAATGTGATTTCTTTATAATGGGTGTGTTCCTTATCTTATCCTAGTGTCTAAACTCTTCTCCATGGCTGAACCGCCAAATAATATTCCTTGACGTGCTAAGGTGTATCTAGAGAGTGGGATAGGTTTAATAACTACCCTAACCCTAACGCGTACCCTAACCCTAACCCCTACCCTAACCCTAACACGTACCCTAATCCTAACCCGTACCCTAAACCGAGCCCTAACCCTAACACTAACCCTAACCCTAACCCATACCCTACGCCGTACCAGAAGCCCTCCCCGAACCCGTACCCTAAGCCGTACCCTAAGCCTAACCCTAAGCCTAACCCTAAACGTAGGCTACCCTTGAATGCTTCTGCCTCCAATAGATTTCCTAAGCAGTAGTGTTTTAAGGAACAGCTTAAAAAGAGAATCCTAATGTGATTTCTTTATAATGGGTGTGTTCCTTATCTTATCCTAGTGTCTAAATTCTTCTCCATGGCTGGACCTCCAAATTATATTCCTTTACGTGCTAAGGGGTATCTAGAGAGTGGGATAGGTTTAATAACTACCCTAACACTAACGCCTACCCTAACCCTAACCCCTACCCTAACCCTAACACGTACCCTAATCCTAACCACTACCCTAAACCGAGCCCTAACCCTAACACTAACCCTAACCCGAACCCTAACCCATACCCTATGCCGTACCCGAAGCCCTCCCCGAACCGGTACCCTAAGCCGTACCCTAAGCCGTACCCTAAGCCTAACCCTAACCCTAGGCTACCCTTGACTGCTTCTGCCTCCAATAGATTTCCTAAGCACTAGTGTTTTAAGGAACAGCTTAAAAAGAGAATCCTAATGTGATTTCTTCATAATGGGTGTGTTCCTTATCTTATCCTAGTGTCTAAACTCTTCTCCATGGCTGAACCTCCAAATAATATTACTTTACGTGCTAAGGGGTATCTAGAGAGTGGGTTAGGTTTAATAACTACCCTAACACTAACGCGTACCCTAACCCTAAACCCTACCCTAACCCTAACACGTACCCTAATCCTAACCAATACCCTATACCGAGCCCTAACCCTAACACTAACCCTAACCCTAACCCTAACCCATACCCTACGCCGTACCAGAAGCCCTCCCCGAACCCGTACCCTAAGCCGTATCCTAAGCCTAACCCTAAGCCTAACCCTAACCCTAGGCTACCCTTGGATGCTTCTGCCTCCAATAGATTTCCTAAGCACTAGTGTCTTAAGGAACAGCTTAAAAAGAGAATCCTAATGTGATTTCTTTATAATGGGTGTGTTCCTTATCTTATCCTAGTGTCTAAACTCTTCTCCATGGCTGGACCTCCAAATAATATTCCTTTATGTGCTAAGGGGTATCTAGAGAATGGGATAGGTTTAATAACTACCCTAACACTAACGCGTACCCTAACCCTAACCCCTACCCTAACCATAACACGTACCTTAATCCTAACCAATACCCTAAACCGAGCCCTAACCCTAACACTAACCCTAACCCTAACCCTAACCCATACCCTACGCCGTACCCGAAGCCCTCCCCAAACCCGTACCCTAAGCCGTACCCTAAGCCGTACCCTAAGCCTAACCCTAACCCTAGGCTACCCTTGACTGCTTCTGCCTCCAATAGATTTCCTAAGCACTAGTGTTTTAAGGAACAGCTTAAAAAGAGAATCCTAATGTGATTTCTTTATAATGGGTGTGTTCCTTATCTTATCCTAGTTTCTGAACTCTTCTCCATGGCTGGACCTCCAAATAATATTCCTTTACGTGCTAAGGGGTATCTAGAGACTGGGATAGGTTTAATAACTACCCTAACACTAACGCGTACCCTAACCCTAACCCCTACCCTAACCCTAACACGTACCCTAATCCTAACCAATACCCTAAACCGAGCCCTAACCCTAACACTAACCCTAACCCTAACCCTAACACATACCCTACGCCGTACCCGAAGCCCTCCCCGAACCGGTACCCTAAGCCGTACCCTAAGCCGTACCCTAAGCCTAACCCTAACCCTAGGCTACTCTTGACTGCTTCTGCCTCCAATAGATTTTCTAAGCACTAGTGTTTTAAGGAACAGCTTAAAAAGAGAATCCTAATGTGATTTCTTTATAATGGGTGTGTTCCTTATCTTATCCTAGTGTCTAAACTCTTCTCCATGGCTGGACCTCCAAATAATATTCCTTTACGTGCTAAGGGGTATCTAGAGAGTGGGTTAGGTTTAATAACTACCCTAACACTAACGCGTACCCTAACCCTAAACCCTACCCTAACCCTAACACGTACCCTAATCCTAACCAATACCCTATACCGAGCCCTAACCCTAACACTAACCCTAACCCTAACCCTAACCCATACCCTACGCCGTACCAGAAGCCCTGCACGAACCCGAACCCTAAGCCGTACCCTAAGCCTAACCCTAAGCCTAACCCTAACCCTAGGCTACCCTTGACTGCTTCTGCCTCCAATAGATTTCCTAAGCACTAGTGTTTTAAGGAACAGCTTAAAAAGAGAATCCTAATGTGATTTCTTTATAATGGGTGTGTTCCTTATCTTATCCTAGTGTCTAAACTCTTCTCCATGGCTGGACCTCCAAATAATATTCCTTTACGTGCTAAGGGGTATCTAGAGAGTTGGTTAGGTTTAATAACTACCCTAACACTAACGCGTACCCTAACCCTAAACCCTACCCTATCGCTAACTCGTACCCTAATCCTAACCCGTACCCTAAACCGAGCCCTAACCCTAACACTAACCCTAACCCTAACCCTAACCCATACCCTACGCCGTACCCGAAGCCCTCACCGAACCCGTACCCTAAGCCGTACCCTAAGCCGTACCCTAAGCCTAACCCTAACCCTAGGCTACCCTTGACTGCTTCTGCCTCCAATAGATTTCCTAAGCACTAGTGTTTTAAGGAACAGCTTAAAAAGAGAATCCTAATGTGATTTCTTTATAATGGGTGTGTTCCTTATCTTATCCTAGTGTCTAAACTCTTCTCCATGGCTGAACCGCCAAATAATATTCCTTGACGTGCTAAGGTGTATCTAGAGAGTGGGATAGGTTTAATAACTACCCTAACCCTAACGCGTACCCTAACCCTAACCCCTACCCTAACCCTAACACGTACCCTAATCCTAACCCGTACCCTAAACCGAGCCCTAACCCTAACACTAACCCTAACCCTAACCCTAACCCATACCCTACGCCGTACCCGAAGCCCTCACCGAACCCGTACCCTAAGCCGTACCCTAAGCCTAACCCTAAGCCTAACCCTAACCCTAGGCTACCCTTGACTGCTTCTGCCTCCAATAGATTTCCTAAGCACTAGTGTTTTAAGGAACAACTTAAAAAGAGAATCCTAATGTGATTTCTTTATAATGGGTGTGTTCCTTATCTTATCCTAGTGTCTAAACTCTTCTCCATGGCTGCACCTCCAAATAATATTCCTTTACGTGCTAAGGGGTATCTAGAGAGTGGGATAGGTTTAATAACTACCCTAACACTAACGCGTACCCTAACCCTAACCCCTACCCTAACCCTAACACGTACCCTAATCCTAACCAATACCCTAAACCGAGCCCTAACCCTAACACTAACCCTAACCCTAACCCTAACCCATACCCTACGCCGTACCCGAAGCCCTCCCCGAACCCGTACCCTAAGCCGTACCCTAAGCCGTACGCTAAGCCTAACCCTAACCCTAGGCTACCCTTGACTGCTTCTGCCTCCAATAGATTTCCTAAGCACTAGTGTTTTAAGGAACAGCTTAAAAAGAGAATCCTAATGTGATTTCTTTATAATGGGTGTGTTCCTTATCTTATCCTAGTGTCTAAACTCTTCTCCATGGCTGAACCGCCAAATAATATTCCTTGACGTGCTAAGGTGTATCTAGAGAGTGGGATAGGTTTAATAACTACCCTAACCCTAACGCGTACCCTAACCCTAACCCCTACCCTAACCCTAACACGTACCCTAATCCTAACCCGTACCCTAAACCGAGCCCTAACCCTAACACTAACCCTAACCCTAACCCTAACCCATACCCTACGCCGTACCCGAAGCCCTCACCGAACCCGTACCCTAAGCCGTACCCTAAGCCTAACCCTAAGCCTAACCCTAACCCTAGGCTACCCTTGACTGCTTCTGCCTCCAATAGATTTCCTAAGCACTAGTGTTTTAAGGAACAACTTAAAAAGAGAATCCTAATGTGATTTCTTTATAATGGGTGTGTTCCTTATCTTATCCTAGTGTCTAAACTCTTCTCCATGGCTGCACCTCCAAATAATATTCCTTTACGTGCTAAGGGGTATCTAGAGAGTGGGATAGGTTTAATAACTACCCTAACACTAACGCGTACCCTAACCCTAACCCCTACCCTAACCCTAACACGTACCCTAATCCTAACCAATACCCTAAACCGAGCCCTAACCCTAACACTAACCCTAACCCTAACCCTAACCCATACCCTACGCCGTACCCGAAGCCCTCCCCGAACCCGTACCCTAAGCCGTACCCTAAGCCGTACCCTAAGCCTAACCCTAACCCTAGGCTACCCTTGACTGCTTCTGCCTCCAATAGATTTCCTAAGCACTAGTGTTTTAAGGAACAGCTTAAAAAGAGAATCCTAATGTGATTTCTTTATAATGGGTGTGTTCCTTATCTTATCCTAGTGTCTAAACTCTTCTCCATGGCTGGACCCCGAAATAATATTCCTTTACGTGCTAAGGTGTATCTAGAGAGTGGGATAGGTTTACTAACTACCCTAACCCTAACGCGTACCCTAACACTAACCCCTACCCTAACCCTAACACGTACCCTAATCCTAACCCGTACCCTAAACCGAACCCTAACCCTAACACTAACCCTAACACTAACCCTAAGCCATACCCTACGCCGTACCCGAATCCCTCACCGTACCCGTACCCTAAGCCGTACGCTAAGCCTAACCCTAAGCCTAACCCTACCCCTAGGCTACCCTTGACTGCTTCTGCCTCCAATAGATTTCCTAAGCACTAGTGTTTTAAGGAACAACTTAAAAAGAGAATCCTAATGTCATTTCTTTATAATGTGTGTGTTCCTTATCTTATCCTAGTGTCTAAACTCTTCTCCATGGCTGGACCTCCAAATAATATTCCTTTACGTGCTGAGGGGTATCTAGAGAGTGGGATAGGTTTAATAACTACCCTAACACTAACACGTACCCTAACCCTAACGCCTACCCTAACACTAACTCGTACCCTAATCCTAAACAATAACCTAAACCGAGCCCTAACCATAACACTAACCCTAACCCTAACCCTAACCCATACCCTACGCCGTACCCGAAGCCCTCCCCGAACCCGTACCCTAAGCCGTACCCTAAGCCGTACCCTAAGCCTAACCCTAACCCTAGGCTACCCTTGACTGCTTCTGCCTCCAATAGATTTCCTAAGCACTAGTGTTTTAAGGAACAGCTTAAAAAGAGAATCCTAATGTGATTTCTTTATAATGGGTGTGTTCCTTATCTTATCCTAGTGTCTAAACTCTTCTCCATGGCTGAACCGCCAAATAATATTCCTTGACGTGCTAAGGTGTATCTAGAGAGTGGGATAGGTTTAATAACTACCCTAACCCTAACGCGTACCCTAACCCTAACCCCTACCCTAACCCTAACACGTACCCTAATCCTAACCCGTACCCTAAACCGAGCCCTAACCCTAACACTAACCCTAACCCTAACCCTAACCCATACCCTACGCCGTACCCGAAGCCCTCACCGAACCCGTACCCTAAGCCGTACCCTAAGCCTAACCCTAAGCCTAACCCTAACCCTAGGCTACCCTTGACTGCTTCTGCCTCCAATAGATTTCCTAAGCACTAGTGTTTTAAGGAACAACTTAAAAAGAGAATCCTAATGTGATTTCTTTATAATGGGTGTGTTCCTTATCTTATCCTAGTGTCTAAACTCTTCTCCATGGCTGCACCTCCAAATAATATTCCTTTACGTGCTAAGGGGTATCTAGAGAGTGGGATAGGTTTAATAACTACCCTAACACTAACGCGTACCCTAACCCTAACCCTTACCCTAACCCTAACACGTACCCTAATCCTAACCAATACCCTAAACCGAGCCCTAACCCTAACACTAACCCTAACCCTAACCCTAACCCATACCCTACGCCGTACCCGAAGCCCTCCCCGAACCCGTACCCTAAGCCGTACCCTAAGCCGTACGCTAAGCCTAACCCTAACCCTAGGCTACCCTTGACTGCTTCTGCCTCCAATAGATTTCCTAAGCACTAGTGTTTTAAGGAACAGCTTAAAAAGAGAATCCTAATGTGATTTCTTTATAATGGGTGTGTTCCTTATCTTATCCTAGTGTCTAAACTCTTCTCCATGGCTGGACCCCGAAATAATATTCCTTTACGTGCTAAGGTGTATCTAGAGAGTGGGATAGGTTTACTAACTACCCTAACCCTAACGCGTACCCTAACCCTAACCCCTACCCTAACCCTAACACGTACCCTAATCCTAACCCGTACCCTAAACCGAACCCTAACCCTAACACTAACCCTAACACTAACCCTAAGCCATACCCTACGCCGTACCCGAATCCCTCCCCGAACCCGTACCCTAAACCGTACCCTAAGCCTAACCCTAAGCCTAACCCTAACCCTAGGCTACCCTTGACTGCTTCTGCCTCCAATAGATTTCCTAAGCACTAGTGTTTTAAGGAACAACTTAAAAAGAGAATCCTAATGTCATTTCTTTATAATGTGTGTGTTCCTTATCTTATCCTAGTGTCAAAACTCTTCTCCATGGCTGGACCTCCAAATAATATTCCTTTACGTGCTGAGGGGTATCTAGAGAGTGGGATAGGTTTAATAACTACCCTAACACTAACGCGTACCCTAACCCTAACCCCTACCCTAACACTAACTCGTACCCTAATCCTAAACAATACCCTAAACCGAGCCCTAACCCTAACACTAACCCTAACCCTAACCCTAACCCATACCCTACGCCGTACCAGAAGCCCTCCCCGAACCCGTACCCTAAGCCGTACCCTAAGCCTAACCCTAAGCCTAACCCTAAACGTAGGCTACCCTTGAATGCTTCTGCCTCCAATAGATTTCCTAAGCAGTAGTGTTTTAAGGAACAGCTTAAAAAGAGAATCCTAATGTGATTTCTTTACAATGGGTGTGTTCCTTATCTTATCCTAGTGTCTAAACTCTTCTCCATGGCTGGACCTCAAAATAATATTCCTTTACGTGCTAAGGGGTATCTAGAGACTGGGATAGGTTTAATAACTACCCTAACACTAACGCGTACCCTAACCCTAACCCCTACCCTAACCATAACACGTACCTTAATCCTAACCAATACCCTAAACCGAGCCCTAACCCTAACACTAAACCTAACCCTAACCCTAACTCATACCCTACGCCGTACCCGAAGCCCTCCCCAAACCCGTACCCTAAGCCGTACCCTAAGCCGTACCCTAAGCCTAACCCTAACCCTAGGCTACCCTTGACTGCTTCTGCCTCCAATAGATTTCCTAAGCACTAGTGTTTTAAGGAACAGCTTAAAAAGAGAATCCTAATGTGATTTCTTTATAATGGGTGTGTTCCTTATCTTATCCTAGTGTCTAAACTCTTCTCCATGGCTGGACCTCCAAATAATATTCCTTTACGTGCTAAGGGGTATCTAGAGACTGGGATAGGTTTAATAACTACCCTAACACTAACACGTACCCTAACCCTAACCCCTACCCTAACCCTAACACGTACCCTAATCCTAACCAATACCCTAAACCGAGCCCTAACCCTAACACTAACCCTAACCCTAACCCTAACCCATACCCTACGCCGTACCCGAAGCCCTCCCCGAACCGGTACCCTAAGCCGTACCCTAAGCCGTACCCTAAGCCTAACCCTAACCCTAGGCTACCCTTGACTGCTTCTGCCTCCAATAGATTTTCTAAGCACTAGTGTTTTAAGGAACAGCTTAAAAAGAGAATCCTAATGTGATTTCTTTATAATGGGTGTGTTCCTTATCTTATCCTAGTGTCTAAACTCTTCTCCATGGCTGGACCTCCAAATAATATTCCTTTACGTGCTAAGGGGTATCTAGAGAGTGGGTTAGGTTTAATAACTACCCTAACACTAACGCGTACCCTAACCCTAAACCCTACCCTAACCCTAACACGTACCCTAATCCTAACCAATACCCTATACCGAGCCCTAACCCTAACACTAACCCTAACCCTAACCCTAACCCATACCCTACGCCGTACCAGAAGCCCTCCACGAACCCGTACCCTAAGCCGTACCCTAAGCCTAACCCTAAGCCTAACCCTAACCCTAGGCTACCCTTGACTGCTTCTGCCTCCAATAGATTTCCTAAGCACTAGTGTTTTAAGGAACAGCTTAAAAAGAGAATCCTAATGTGATTTCTTTATAATGGGTGTGTTCCTTATCTTATCCTAGTGTCTAAACTCTTCTCCATGGCTGGACCTCCAAATAATATTCCTTTACGTGCTAAGGGGTATCTAGAGCGTGGGTTAGGTTTAATAACTACCCTAACACTAACGCGTACCCTAACCCTAAACCCTACCCTATCGCTAACTCGTAACCTAATCCTAACCCGTACCCTAAACCGAGCCCTAACCCTAACACTAACCCTAACCCTAACCCTAACCCATACCCTACGCCGTACCCGAAGCCCTCACCGAACCCGTACCCTAAGCCGTACCCTAAGCCTAACCCTAAGCCTAACCCTAACCCTAGGCTACCCTTGACTGCTTCTGCCTCCAATAGATTTCCTAAGCACTAGTGTTTTAAGGAACAACTTAAAAAGAGAATCCTAATGTGATTTCTTTATAATGGGTGTGTTCCTTATCTTATCCTAGTGTCTAAACTCTTCTCCATGGCTGCACCTCCAAATAATATTCCTTTACGTGCTAAGGGGTATCTAGAGAGTGGGATAGGTTTAATAACTACCCTAACACTAACGCGTACCCTAACCCTAACCCCTACCCTAACCCTAACACGTACCCTAATCCTAACCAATACCCTAAACCGAGCCCTAACCCTAACACTAACCCTAACCCTAACCCTAACCCATACCCTACGCCGTACCCGAAGCCCTCCCCGAACCCGTACCCTAAGCCGTACCCTAAGCCGTACGCTAAGCCTAACCCTAACCCTAGGCTACCCTTGACTGCTTCTGCCTCCAATAGATTTCCTAAGCACTAGTGTTTTAAGGAACAGCTTAAAAAGAGAATCCTAATGTGATTTCTTTATAATGGGTGTGTTCCTTATCTTATCCTAGTGTCTAAACTCTTCTCCATGGCTGGACCCCGAAATAATATTCCTTTACGTGCTAAGGTGTATCTAGAGAGTGGGATAGGTTTACTAACTACCCTAACCCTAACGCGTACCCTAACCCTAACCCCTACCCTAACCCTAACACGTACCCTAATCCTAACCCGTACCCTAAACCGAACCCTAACCCTAACACTAACCCTAACACTAACCCTAAGCCATACCCTACGCCGTACCCGAATCCCTCCCCGAACCCGTACCCTAAGCCTAACCCTAAGCCTAACCCTAACCCTAGGCTACCCTTGACTGCTTCTGCCTCCAATAGATTTCCTAAGCACTAGTGTTTTAAGGAACAACTTAAAAAGAGAATCCTAATGTCATTTCTTTATAATGTGTGTGTTCCTTATCTTATCCTAGTGTCTAAACTCTTCTCCATGGCTGGACCTCCAAATAATATTCCTTTACGTGCTGAGGGGTATCTAGAGTGTGGGATAGGTTTAATAACTACCCTAACACTAACGCGTACCCTAACCCTAACGCCTACCCTAACACTAACTCGTACCCTAATCCTAAACAATACCCTAAACCGAGCCCTAACCCTAACACTAACCCTAACCCTAACCCTAACCCATACCCTACGCCGTACCCGAAGCCCTCCCCGAACCCGTACCCTAAGCCGTACCCTAAGCCGTACCCTAAGCCTAACCCTAACCCTAGGCTACCCTTGACTGCTTCTGCCTCCAATAGATTTCCTAAGCACTAGTGTTTTAAGGAACAGCTTAAAAAGAGAATCCTAATGTGATTTCTTTATAATGGGTGTGTTCCTTATCTTATCCTAGTGTCTAAACTCTTCTCCATGGCTGAACCGCCAAATAATATTCCTTGACGTGCTAAGGTGTATCTAGAGAGTGGGATAGGTTTAATAACTACCCTAACCCTAACGCGTACCCTAACCCTAACCCCTACCCTAACCCTAACACGTACCCTAATCCTAACCCGTACCCTAAACCGAGCCCTAACCCTAACACTAACCCTAACCCTAACCCTAACCCATACCCTACGCCGTACCCGAAGCCCTCACCGAACCCGTACCCTAAGCCGTACCCTAAGCCTAACCCTAAGCCTAACCCTAACCCTAGGCTACCCTTGACTGCTTCTGCCTCCAATAGATTTCCTAAGCACTAGTGTTTTAAGGAACAACTTAAAAAGAGAATCCTAATGTGATTTCTTTATAATGGGTGTGTTCCTTATCTTATCCTAGTGTCTAAACTCTTCTCCATGGCTGCACCTCCAAATAATATTCCTTTACGTGCTAAGGGGTATCTAGAGAGTGGGATAGGTTTAATAACTACCCTAACACTAACGCGTACCCTAACCCTAACCCCTACCCTAACCCTAACACGTACCCTAATCCTAACCAATACCCTAAACCGAGCCCTAACCCTAACACTAACCCTAACCCTAACCCTAACCCATACCCTACGCCGTACCCGAAGCCCTCCCCGAACCCCTACCCTAAGCCGTACCCTAAGCCGTACCCTAAGCCTAACCCTAACCCTAGGCTACCCTTGACTGCTTCTGCCTCCAATAGATTTCCTAAGCACTAGTGTTTTAAGGAACAGCTTAAAAAGAGAATCCTAATGTGATTTCTTTATAATGGGTGTGTTCCTTATCTTATCCTAGTGTCTAAACTCTTCTCCATGGCTGGACCTCCAAATAATATTCCTTTACGTGCTAAGGGGTATCTAGAGAGTGGGTTAGGTTTAATAACTACCCTAACACTAACGCGTACCCTAACCCTAAACCCTACCCTATCGTTAACTCGTACCCTAATCCTAACCCGTACCCTAAACCGAGCCCTAACCCTAACACTAACCCTAACCCTAACCCTAACCCATACCCTACGCCGTACCCGAAGCCCTCCCCGAACCCGTACCCTAAGCCGTACCCTAAGCCGTACCCTAAGCCTAACCCTAACCCTAGGCTACCCTTGACTGCTTCTGCCTCCAATAGATTTCCTAAGCACTAGTGTTTTAAGGAACAGCTTAAAAAGAGAATCCTAATGTGATTTCTTTATAATGGGTGTGTTCCTTATCTTATCCTAGTGTCTAAACTCTTCTCCATGGCTGAACCGCCAAATAATATTCCTTGACGTGCTAAAGTGTATCTAGAGAGTGGGATAGGTTTAATAACTACCCTAACCCTAACGCGTACCCTAACCCTAACCCCTACCCTAACCCTAACACGTACCCTAATCCTAACCCGTACCCTAAACCGAGCCCTAACCCTAACACTAACCCTAACCCTAACCCTAACCCATACCCTACGCCGTACCCGAAGCCCTCCCCGAACCCGTACCCTAAGCCGTACCCTAAGCCGTACCCTAAGCCTAACCCTAACCCTAGGCTACCCTTGACTGCTTCTGCCTCCAATAGATTTCCTAAGCACTAGTGTTTTAAGGAACAGCTTAAAAAGAGAATCCTAATGTGATTTCTTTATAATGGGTGTGTTCCTTATCTTATCCTAGTGTCTAAACTCTTCTCCATGGCTGAACCGCCAAATAATATTCCTTGACGTGCTAAGGTGTATCTAGAGAGTGGGATAGGTTTAATAACTACCCTAACCCTAACGCGTACCCTAACCCTAACCCCTACCCTAACCCTAACACGTACCCTAATCCTAACCCCTACCCTAAACCGAGCCCTAACCCTAACACTAACCCTAACCCTAACCCTAACCCATACCCTACGCCGTACCCGAAGCCCTCACCGAACCCGTACCCTAAGCCGTACCCTAAGCCTAACCCTAAGCCTAACCCTAACCCTAGGCTACCCTTGACTGCTTCTGCCTCCAATAGATTTCCTAAGCACTAGTGTTTTAAGGAACAACTTAAAAAGAGAATCCTAATGTGATTTCTTTATAATGGGTGTGTTCCTTATCTTATCCTAGTGTCTAAACTCTTCTCCATGGCTGCACCTCCAAATAATATTCCTTTACGTGCTAAGGGGTATCTAGAGAGTGGGATAGGTTTAATAACTACCCTAACACTAACGCGTACCCTAACCCTAACCCCTACCCTAACCCTAACACGTACCCTAATCCTAACCAATACCCTAAACCGAGCCCTAACCCTAACACTAACCCTAACCCTAACCCTAACCCATACCCTACGCCGTACCCGAAGCCCTCCCCGAACCCGTACCCTAAGCCGTACCCTAAGCCGTACGCTAAGCCTAACCCTAACCCTAGGCTACCCTTGACTGCTTCTGCCTCCAATAGATTTCCTAAGCACTAGTGTTTTAAGGAACAGCTTAAAAAGAGAATCCTAATGTGATTTCTTTATAATGGGTGTGTTCCTTATCTTATCCTAGTGTCTAAACTCTTCTCCATGGCTGGACCCCGAAATAATATTCCTTTACGTGCTAAGGTGTATCTAGAGAGTGGGATAGGTTTACTAACTACCCTAACCCTAACGCGTACCCTAACCCTAACCCCTACCCTAACCCTAACACGTACCCTAATCCTAACCCGTACCCTAAACCGAACCCTAACCCTAACACTAACCCTAACACTAACCCTAAGCCATACCCTACGCCGTACCCGAATCCCTCCCCGAACCCGTACCCTAAACCGGACCCTAAGCCTAACCCTAAGCCTAACCCTAACCCTAGGCTACCCTTGACTGCTTCTGCCTCCAATAGATTTCCTAAGCACTAGTGTTTTAAGGAACAGCTTAAAAAGAGAATCCTAATGTGATTTCTTTATAATGGGTGTGTTCCTTATCTTATCCTAGTGTCTAAACTCTTCTCCATGGCTGGACCTCCAAATAATATTCCTTTACGTGCTAAGGGGTATCTAGAGAGTTGGTTAGGTTTAATAACTACCCTAACACTAACGCGTACCCTAACCCTAAAACCTACCCTATCGCTAACTCGTACCCTAATCCTAACCCGTACCCTAAACCGAGCCCTAACCCTAACACTAACCCTAACCCTAACCCTAACCCATACCCTACGCCGTACCCGAAGCCCTCCCCGAACCCGTACCCTAAGCCGTACCCTAAGCCGTACCCTAAGCCTAACCCTAACCCTAGGCTACCCTTGACTGCTTCTGCCTCCAATAGATTTCCTAAGCACTAGTGTTTTAAGGAACAGCTTAAAAAGAGAATCCTAATGTGATTTCTTTATAATGGGTGTGTTCCTTATCTTATCCTAGTGTCTAAACTCTTCTCCATGGCTGAACCGCCAAATAATATTCCTTGACGTGCTAAGGTGTATCTAGAGAGTGGGATAGGTTTAATAACTACCCTAACCCTAACGCGTACCCTAACCCTAACCCCTACCCTAACCCTAACACGTACCCTAATCCTAACCCGTACCCTAAACCGAGCCCTAACCCTAACACTAACCCTAACCCTAACCCTAACCCATATCCTACGCCGTACCCGAAGCCCTCACCGAACCCGTACCCTAAGCCGTACCCTAAGCCTAACCCTAAGCCTAACCCTAACCCTAGGCTACCCTTGACTGCTTCTGCCTCCAATAGATTTCCTAAGCACTAGTGTTTTAAGGAACAACTTAAAAAGAGAATCCTAATGTGATTTCTTTATAATGGGTGTGTTCCTTATCTTATCCTAGTGTCTAAACTCTTCTCCATGGCTGCACCTCCAAATAATATTCCTTTACGTGCTAAGGGGTATCTAGAGAGTGGGATAGGTTTAATAACTACCCTAACACTAACGCGTACCCTAACCCTAACCCCTACCCTAACCCTAACACGTACCCTAATCCTAACCAATACCCTAAACCGAGCCCTAACCCTAACACTAACCCTAACCCTAACCCTAACCCATACCCTACGCCGTACCCGAAGCCCTCCCCGAACCCGTACCCTAAGCCGTACCCTAAGCCGTACGCTAAGCCTAACCCTAACCCTAGGCTACCCTTGACTGCTTCTGCCTCCAATAGATTTCCTAAGCACTAGTGTTTTAAGGAACAGCTTAAAAAGAGAATCCTAATGTGATTTCTTTATAATGGGTGTGTTCCTTATCTTATCCTAGTGTCTAAACTCTTCTCCATGGCTGAACCGCCAAATAATATTCCTTGACGTGCTAAGGTGTATCTAGAGAGTGGGATAGGTTTAATAACTACCCTAACCCTAACGCGTACCCTAACCCTAACCCCTACCCTAACCCTAACACGTACCCTAATCCTAACCCGTACCCTAAACCGAGCCCTAACCCTAACACTAACCCTAACCCTAACCCTAACCCATACCCTACGCCGTACCCGAAGCCCTCACCGAACCTGTACCCTAAGCCGTACCCTAAGCCTAACCCTAAGCCTAACCCTAACCCTAGGCTACCCTTGACTGCTTCTGCCTCCAATAGATTTCCTAAGCACTAGTGTTTTAAGGAACAACTTAAAAAGAGAATCCTAATGTGATTTCTTTATAATGGGTGTGTTCCTTATCTTATCCTAGTGTCTAAACTCTTCTCCATGGCTGCACCTCCAAATAATATTCCTTTACGTGCTAAGGGGTATCTAGAGAGTGGGATAGGTTTAATAACTACCCTAACACTAACGCGTACCCTAACCCTAACCCCTACCCTAACCCTAACACGTACCCTAATCCTAACCAATACCCTAAACCGAGCCCTAACCCTAACACTAACCCTAACCCTAACCCTAACCCATACCCTACGCCGTACCCGAAGCCCTCCCCGAACCCGTACCCTAAGCCGTACCCTAAGCCGTACCCTAAGCCTAACCCTAACCCTAGGCTACCCTTGACTGCTTCTGCCTCCAATAGATTTCCTAAGCACTAGTGTTTTAAGGAACAGCTTAAAAAGAGAATCCTAATGTGATTTCTTTATAATGGGTGTGTTCCTTATCTTATCCTAGTGTCTAAACTCTTCTCCATGGCTGGACCCCGAAATAATATTCCTTTACGTGCTAAGGTGTATCTAGAGAGTGGGATAGGTTTACTAACTACCCTAACCCTAACGCGTACCCTAACACTAACCCCTACCCTAACCCTAACACGTACCCTAATCCTAACCCGTACCCTAAACCGAACCCTAACCCTAACACTAACCCTAACACTAACCCTAAGCCATACCCTACGCCGTACCCGAATCCCTCACCGTACCCGTACCCTAAGCCGTACGCTAAGCGTAACCCTAAGCCTAACCCTACCCCTAGGCTACCCTTGACTGCTTCTGCCTCCAATAGATTTCCTAAGCACTAGTGTTTTAAGGAACAACTTAAAAAGAGAATCCTAATGTCATTTCTTTATAATGTGTGTGTTCCTTATCTTATCCTAGTGTCTAAACTCTTCTCCATGGCTGGACCTCCAAATAATATTCCTTTACGTGCTGAGGGGTATCTAGAGAGTGGGATAGGTTTAATAACTAACCTAACACTAACACGTACCCTAACCCTAACGCCTACCCTAACACTAACTCGTACCCTAATCCTAAACAATAACCTAAACCGAGCCCTAACCATAACACTAACCCTAACCCTAACCCTAGCCCATACCCTACGCCGTACCCGAAGCCCTCCCCGAACCCGTACCCTAAGCCGTACCCTAAGCCGTACCCTAAGCCTAACCCTAACCCTAGGCTACCCTTGACTGCTTCTGCCTCCAATAGATTTCCTAAGCACTAGTGTTTTAAGGAACAGCTTAAAAAGAGAATCCTAATGTGATTTCTTTATAATGGGTGTGTTCCTTATCTTATCCTAGTGTCTAAACTCTTCTCCATGGCTGAACCGCCAAATAATATTCCTTGACGTGCTAAGGTGTATCTAGAGAGTGGGATAGGTTTAATAACTACCCTAACCCTAACGCGTACCCTAACCCTAACCCCTACCCTAACCCTAACACGTACCCTAATCCTAACCCGTACCCTAAACCGAGCCCTAACCCTAACACTAACCCTAACCCTAACCCTAACCCATACCCTACGCCGTATCCGAAGCCCTCACCGAACCCGTACCCTAAGCCGTACCCTAAGCCTAACCCTAAGCCTAACCCTAACCCTAGGCTACCCTTGACTGCTTCTGCCTCCAATAGATTTCCTAAGCACTAGTGTTTTAAGGAACAACTTAAAAAGATAATCCTAATGTGATTTCTTTATAATGGGTGTGTTCCTTATCTTATCCTAGTGTCTAAACTCTTCTCCATGGCTGCACCTCCAAATAATATTCCTTTACGTGCTAAGGGGTATCTAGAGAGTGGGATAGGTTTAATAACTACCCTAACACTAACGCGTACCCTAACCCTAACCCCTACCCTAACCCTAACACGTACCCTAATCCTAACCAATACCCTAAACCGAGCCCTAACCCTAACACTAACCCTAACCCTAACCCTAACCCATACCCTACGCCGTACCCGAAGCCCTCCCCGAACCCGTACCCTAAGCCGTACCCTAAGCCGTACGCTAAGCCTAACCCTAACCCTAGGCTACCCTTGACTGCTTCTGCCTCCAATAGATTTCCTAAGCACTAGTGTTTTAAGGAACAGCTTAAAAAGAGAATCCTAATGTGATTTCTTTATAATGGGTGTGTTCCTTATCTTATCCTAGTGTCTAAACTCTTCTCCATGGCTGAACCGCCAAATAATATTCCTTGACGTGCTAAGGTGTATCTAGAGAGTGGGATAGGTTTAATAACTACCCTAACCCTAACGCGTACCCTAACCCTAACCCCTACCCTAACCCTAACACGTACCCTAATCCTAACCCGTACCCTAAACCGAGCCCTAACCCTAACACTAACCCTAACCCTAACCCTAACCCATACCCTACGCCGTACCCGAAGCCCTCACCGAACCTGTACCCTAAGCCGTACCCTAAGCCTAACCCTAAGCCTAACCCTAACCCTAGGCTACCCTTGACTGCTTCTGCCTCCAATAGATTTCCTAAGCACTAGTGTTTTAAGGAACAACTTAAAAAGAGAATCCTAATGTGATTTCTTTATAATGGGTGTGTTCCTTATCTTATCCTAGTGTCTAAACTCTTCTCCATGGCTGCACCTCCAAATAATATTCCTTTACGTGCTAAGGGGTATCTAGAGAGTGGGATAGGTTTAATAACTACCCTAACACTAACGCGTACCCTAACCCTAACCCCTACCCTAACCCTAACACGTACCCTAATCCTAACCAATACCCTAAACCGAGCCCTAACCCTAACACTAACCCTAACCCTAACCCTAACCCATACCCTACGCCGTACCCGAAGCCCTCCCCGAACCCGTACCCTAAGCCGTACCCTAAGCCGTACCCTAAGCC